>NW_027524288.1:0-281428 GCF_052094955.1 Ictidomys tridecemlineatus | reverse complement strand
TGAGCTGGGAAGTTATTATAAGTTCCCTAACAGTAAAGTCCAATCTGGAATGTAATATCCATGATGGAAGTTGAGTTTCTATAAGGAGCCTCTGTCCTACCTTGACACTGACACTAAAGTTTCAATGAAATCTTTGAGTCACTGGGAATTAAAAGCCTTTCACATGGTAGTGCTCAGTGACCATGGCTGTTATATTTGTTCAAAATTTCAACCTTTGTTAATAAGTTTTATATTTAATGTTATTTCATTGATAATATAAGGAGATTATCCAAAAGGAAGCACAATGACCATCAGAAATAAAACTTTCTATTATCATGGTTTCTTATAGTATTTGTAAATTCATAACCAATTAAATGCTTAAGTTCAGACTTCAGTATCAGATTCTAAGGCTCTTCTGAAAACTAATTTCATTTAGCCAACTCTTCATTATCAAAGCAAGGAACACTATAGGAAACAAGGAATTTAAATTCACAGGTTTACATACCTTGGCCTTTTTCTTCTCTTTACCATCAAGAGTTTTTGGACCTTTCTCTGGTGGCACATCTAAGTGTGGTTCTGCTGACAAATGTATAGATTTATGTAAACAACTAGACCACTTTTTTTTTAAAAGAGAGTATTCTATCAAAATTAAAAAAATTCATCTAATAATAACTTAACTTATATTTTCCCAAATATGCATTTAAATTAAGCTTAAATTTTAGCTGCAAAACCTTGGCCTTCCATCTGTCTCCTTTGGTCCTCAGCTATCTCCCCATGGCTCTTCACTGAGGCTTCATTAAGGAGAAGCCCATTGCCTGACTCCTCAGAATGTGCTCTGAGGGCCAGGAGCATTGGAATCACCTTAGAACCCATTACAGATGCAGAATTCAAGACCTGCCGAATTGCAATGCTTATCTTGAGCCTGGTCCCCAACAGATGACCCACGGGAGTGGAGAGATGCAGTCTGTGGGAGTCCAACCCTAAATTCTTCAACTTCAACTGCCTATTTGGAATCCAGCCACAGTCTCCTCTCTACCAGGTCCCCCAAATCAAAGATGTATAAGGAGTCAATTTTTCCAGGGGACCTTCGGTCAGGCTGGGGCCTTGGTGATCAATCCATAACCGACCCTACACTTGCCAAGTCCACGAGGGTGCTCCAAAAAATACCAGCGTTTCTTAGGATGTTCAATTCTGTTTGTGGCTGTGGGAACATGTCAGTTTACGGGTGGTGCATCAAGGTAGCTCTGCATGACCTGGGACTGAGTTCCTGAACACCTTTCTCACCAGGAGGAAGATAGGAAGATTGGAACAACTGGCACTACATCTCATGCCAAGTTTGGTCCCTGAAGCTCACAAGGCTTTCTGGCATTCTCTAATATGCTTCTCTCCCTGTCTCTCTCTTTCTCTCTCTGTAGCCAGTCATCTGAGATTCCCCCCTTCACGGTGCACACCTGCTTGCTTCTTTTCTCTCCATTGACTCCCTGTACTCTGTTTTGCTCCTTCTTCAATCCACCTTCTACTGTCCCCTCCAGTGTTTCCCAACCTTAGTCTGCTCAGGTTTTGAATCATTGGTTCCAATCACCTCATGACACTCTGGATGTTACCTGTCCTTCAAAAGGCAGGAGATGTACCCATTGTTACCTTCCACTACTCAGTAGATTCCCGTCTTCCACTATTCAAATAGGCTGCTGCTTAGGATTGAAATAAATATGCTGTCCACTGTAATTTTTTATATGAAAAATATAAAGGCTCTTACCTTCCAGAGTATGGGCTTCCTTTTCAATCATATCCTCAGAGGAAGCATCCAAGCTCTCTCCTGAGCAAATCTCAGAGACTCTCTGGTAAAATTAATATCAAAATTGATATCATTTAAAATTAATATCAATAACCGATTCTGAATCAGCATTTTAAAGCAGACATGTCACTTGGGCTGTGCACGTCGGTGAGGATTAAAAAACGAGACAAGTCTAATCTTCCAAAATTGAACGATTGAAAAGAGAACTTCACATATCCTCCCCCATGAAGACCAACTTTCATCTTCACATGGCTACTGACTCTGAAAGGAGAAGGCCACCACAGAAGAAACACATCCTCCCGAAACATACTATCTGATGCCCAAAACTGCGCAGACATACTACTCCTGGAACACCTAACCCGACTCAACGTTTTCTAGCATAAAGAGAGAATGATATTTGAAATATACTCCAGCACATTCTGACAAATTCGGATATCAGCCAGCATTACACACTGGCAACATTCTGATGACAGGACATTTGTGAGAGAATCACCTTGGTTTCTAAGAATTTGAATTATGCTATGCTGAAGGGAAACGGAACAGCGTTACCTGGGCCTCCTTAGCTGAACAAAAACTTTTGCAATCTAAATAACCTTTGGGGAAATTTTCACTGAGAGGAAGACTCATCCTTCGCATATGATGCCAAATTAGGGAGAGAAAGGTTTCTCCATTTTGCATTTACCTAACTTGGGCTTAATGTTGTGGTTGTGTAGGAAACACTTTCTAGTCAAAAAGAAAACAGTGACAGAAAAGGGCACCAAGGCATAAAAGTGATTTTGAGTACACATTTTCAGACCCCCTGGTACATGAAAATTGAATAGGCCAGCAGACAGGCACAAAGAGAGTGTGGAAGAATCTAGCAGGGCAACTCAGAATATCATGGGATTGAAAATGTCTTTCCTGATTGCATAGTCCGAACATTCAATGTGGATCTATGGGAAAGCAAAGGTGTCTTTCTTTTCTTTCTTTCTTTCCCTTTCTTCCTTTTTTTCTTTTTTCCTTTCTTTTTTCTTTCTTTCTTTTTTTCTCTGTCCTTCCCTCTCTCTCTCTTTCTTTCTTTCCTTTTAAATATTCATTTTCTATCCTGCTCCTTTTGTCAATTTGTTTATTACTTCTGCAAGCCTTTGGGGGAGTTTCTTGGATCTTGGAGATACAAGATCCTATTCTTGTGTCAACAGTAATGTTTTAACATCTTCCTTTCCTATTCTTGCCCCTTCCCCCATTTTCTCATGGCTCTCTTGCCTGAATGCTCAGGAAGCTGTGTTCCAGAATTGACCCAGTTCTCTCATGGGGAATAGACACTGAAGACAAGGCCTCTTGAAATCCATGGCCCTTGATTAGAGGCTAGTAGTATAATCCTAACCTTTTGGGCCACAAGTAGGGACCACGCCATTGGTGTTTTTCATTAGTTCATCATAATAACCATCTGTTAAATCAGTCTAATATTTGATCATAAGTCATTGATCATTTCAGGTGGTTATCCAAATGGAAGCAGAAAACCCCAAGCAATTTTAGGCCTCAGACCTAAGGAGCAACTAGTTCAATAAGGTACCATGAATTCTGAAATGGTTTGCACATTCTTAAACTTTCCAAGTGTTTTTAGACCTAAGGACTCAGTGATGATCTCGGCTTGATGAGAATAGTCAGAGAGGTCATTTCATGGGGCCTACTGTCCATGAGTAGAGCAAGGCAAGTGTTGGGAAGCCAGGAAGGGAAATGGACATGTTTACATACCTTTGGCTTCCGCATCTTGGAACCACCAAGGGTTGTGCCCGCTTCCTCTGCCTTCACATGGAAATGTGGTTCTGCTGACAAATATGCAGATTGACATAAATGAATTAGAACATCCTGAACAGGGATGCTGTGTCCTAATGCAAATACATAGGTCTAACAGTAATTCACTTCTCTTTTCCCACACATGCATTTACCTGCAGCTTCACTTTCAGCTGAATGCTGATTTTATTACTTACATTGCTACTGTGTGTGAGTGAGTGATCCTGGAATGGAACCCATGGACTTTGGCATGCTTGGCAAACACTCTGCCACTGGATTTTCTCCCTTGGGATCCTATTCTAGGTATTAGGAAAACCATTGGATGAAGCTGACATAAATTTCCTAGGTACACACACTGGTGTTTCTTGCATTGCTCCTTGGCTAGCTCTTTACTTGTTTTTCCACTGGATGATTCCCTTAGTTCAGGATCATCACGATTTCTGGGTTGCAGGGAACAACATTATGGGTCCCATCCTCAGTCAATGGTATCAGTCACCATTGCCAAGAGTCTTGATTTACTTGACCTGATAGTTGACTGAGCTCCTGGTAAGTGCTAGTGTGGATAAAAGACTTCAGATGTGGTGGTGTTCCTGCAGGTAGGGCCAGAGCAGTGTCTCAATGAGTGAGCACGGAGGTGGGGGGGGCAGCCAGGGGTCGGAAATGGTGACAGCAAGGAAGGGATTTGCAAGGGAGAGAAACAGACCATGATTCAATGGCATCTGCATGGCTCAAAACCATTACAGTTGGAGTCGTGTCAAGTGACCGAAAGGAGAGGGGACAGGGATGCATACACTGAGAGAGGCCCAATTTACACTCTGAAAGGTTTCTAGTTGACTTGACAACACTGGGACCATCACGTGCATAAAATATCAGTGCATAAAGGCAACGTGGGTACACCCAGGTTCATGCCTCATATGTGCAGTGTAGGGAGAACAACATGACACATCCCCTGGGTACATGGAATGTGAGGGGCCTGTGCGAAATTGGTGGCGAATGTGTAGAAGGCAACCGCCCAATAGAATATCCATGCACACCTGGACTGGGGGGAGGGATGCAGACATGTAGAGGACACCAAGTAGCAAGTCGTCAGTGCGAGGGAACAATGAGCTTTTTAAGTGAATTCAACTAAAAATCTGTGTCCCTAGAACAGGAGATCACTTCACAAGTCTATAGAACATATGCAATCAGATGGGACATGAACTAGAGGACAGGATTCAGGTTTTTGTGTTCACCATCTGGTTTCTGTGCTGCTCAGCTGCCTACACTGAGGAAAGTGTTCTTCATGTTTGGCGAGTGATGTCCTGAGCTGGCATTCAGGCTCAGTGGTAGAGAAACTGCTTCGCATGTCAAGGTCCTGGGTTCTATTCGCTCCCTTGAAAATGAGTATTACAGGCATGAATAGGAATAGGATCGATGGCATCAGTGTCTTGAAGGAGGAACTCTGGATGGGCAGCCTCAGAGACCATGCGAGGAAGTGATTGCCTATGACCCAATAATACAATATTTCTTTTTGGAAAGAGGAGAGGGGAAACATATAGTGATGTAACATATTAAGTGAGTGCAGAATAAAGCACACAGAAGGAAAAGGTCACTGACGGAGTAAATCCGTGCATAGAGCACAATATGGGTGTGAGCCATCAGAGAGTACAGTGGGTGTCGTGGTGGCAAGCAATCTGATTGTTTTTACGTGTCTTCTTCATATGTCTCACTGGCTCATCATCTATTTTTGTGTCCAAGTCCAATATGGACCTCAGTCTCTCAGGAGCCTGACACTCCCGCCTAGCTGTCCACTGCACATCTGGAAACTCTGCAGCACGTTAGCCTAAGCTTCCTCATTCATGATTATAAATCCCTAAATCCAGTGGTGGATCTTGGGGTTTACACACAACCGAGTTAATGCTTGCCTTGAATGGTATTTTTCTCAGGTTGATAAAGGCAATTTTGTACCAACGTGAATGCCCACGTTGACATTGGCCTTTTCTGTATCCAATCTCCCCTTCCAATGGGGGATACCAAAGAATGAGGAATGGGAGCCTTTCAGAGGTTTTCACATAATGCCACCATTTCAGGTGTGTCCATAGACGCCTTTCCAAAGAACTCCTAGTGCAAAATGTACCTGGTGTGATAGTCTTGACATCCTTCCTCCTGGCACCCTTCATCTCTGGGTCTGTACTTTCACCAGAATGTCTCAATGCAGTGGGAGGCTGGATGGGTTTGGGAAAATGATATCAAATAAATGCTGTGTATTTACTGCAATGTGTAGGTCATAGGAAGAGAAGCGCAAGGTGCAATTACCTTCAAGGAAGGAGCCCTCTGAGATCCTGAAAAGGAAAAGGGACACAGAGTCAATTAGCCATGCATGTGACAAAACCAGCCATAGCTTGGTCTCATATTAAGAAGGAGCTGGACACTCATGCTTCACTTTGGGAATAACTTTGGTAGCCTTGGGCCCTTTAGGGTTTGTGTGCATATTTCCTGGTTTTGGGTCCTCAAAACCACAAGGCTGCATGGTACCACCTTAAACCGGGGCAGAAACGTAGGTTGAATCAACACAAGCAGTGAAGTTTCCAACCCTGAGACTCTTTGCAATAGCCATAAATCAAAGAGGAAAGCGAATGGATGCCACCGGAAAGAGGCACAGTGAGGAAAGATGTGATGGCACATATGTTCCTTGACACCTATGGGAGTTCTTCAGTGCGCTGCACTCCCAACACCTGAGCTGTTCCTCCAGTTGTGCTAGAAGTCAGTGAGCACCAATTGTGTAGAGTCCAGTGAAAGGGGTCATCCATTTCTGATCCAAGAACTTTGCCTCCACCCATTGCCTGACATACACACTTTCGGCAGAAGGGCTCATTCAAAACATTCTTGATTTCCATACCCACGGGGGACACTGGTGTGCCCTCCTTTCTTGCATCCTCTGGTTTTGAGAACTTGAGCTTGCTTGATGAAGACACAGGAGAAGACAGAGGGCCCATTTCTGAGAAAGCAATGGATGGTAAGATTAATATCTCAAAGTATGGTAATGCAAAGGGAATGGTCAATTTTGTGTGATTGCAGAAGTATTTTCCACCGATAACTTTCCCTACTTAAAACATTTGGGAAGGCCCATTAAAAATAAGACTTTGGACACTCAAAATATAAGTTCTATTAAGACTTCTTTTTCTAATAAATCTACTTTCCTATATCTTGGCCATTTTTCAAGAATTTTCATGAAATGCCTCTCATAGAATGATCTCTGAATGATGTCCTGTGTCAGTGAAGAGTTGAGCACCTTTGTAGCTTGCTGAAAGCCCTGGATTCCATCGAACTATTTCCCCCTTCCCAGAGTTGGGAATGAGATGAGTGCTGTCTTTTGAAAACATCCAATGCTTCTACAATCATTGTTATCCCATGTGAACCATTAACTTCCCTGCAAAATGCAGGCTCCTCTCCTGAAAGTGTCTCAGAGTGAAATGACTTTCTCACATTTGACCCCATTCTACCATTTTCATCTTTATTAAAACATCTATGAACAAATAGTAGTCATAGGTTTTTGAAGGAACTCAGATTAAATGCATTTTGTCCTTCCTCATCCTTATCTCCTTATGTGCCTAAATATCTTTCTTCTTTTCTCCATCATTGCACCTACTCTTCAGGTTTTCAAAAAGAACTTCTTACACTTTGTTCTTCATCATTGTGTTTGAGGTTCTGTTTATGAATCCTTTCTAATTAGTTCTTTCCCAATTCAGTACAGTATCAAATAATATTTCTTTGTTCTTATTCTTTATTCTTACACCTTGTCAAGAAGCATGTTCTGAAATGAAATCAAAATATTTGCCTTCCATTCATCTGGTTTTTGTCCTCAGCTATCATCACATTGCTCTTCCCTGAGCATTCTTGAAATAGAAATCCATTACCTTAGTTCTCTTAATGTGGTTTAATGACCATGAACATTCCAATCACCTTAGAATGCATTGGAAATGCAGAATCAAAGACCTTCTGAATTGCAATGTGTATTTTGAACCTCATCTCCAACAAATAACTCATAGAACTGGAGAAATCTGGCCTATAGCAGTCCAACACTAAATCCTCTACCTTAATTTCATATTTTCATTCGAGCCTCAAGCTCCTCTGTACCCTGTCCCCCAAATTGAATCTGTATAAAGATTCAATATGTCCACTGGACATTTCATGAGGTTGTGGTTTTGGTGATCACTCCATAACCAAGTCTGCTCTAATCCCCATTCTCACATCCTGTGGATTATCTACTGTCATTGGAAATAGCAGCATTGTATATGTTGTCAAATTATGTATATGGCTGTGGGAACATATAGGTTTATGTTTATTTGTGGTAAACGCAAGGTAGCTCTGGATGACCTAGTAATTCATTTTTAATGCCATTCTCACCAATAGGAAGAAAAGAAAAGTGGGAAAAAATAGCACTGTATTTCAGACCAGGTTTGGTACTGGAAACTCATATATTTTCCTCACAATTTTCATATGCTGCTCTCCCTCTTTCTAATGTATGACCTGAGTTTTCCCCTTCAGAGTGCACATCTGGTTCTTTTTTATCCATTTACTCCCTGCACTCTGCTTTGCTCATTCTTCATTCCACTTTCTACTTTTCTCTTCAGTATTTCCCAACATTGCTTTTATCAGGCTTTGAAATAGAATTAATAGTTTGGATCATCTGATCACACTCTGAATTTTACCTGTCACTAAAACATGAGAAGATATATCCCTATTACCTTTCCCTTTTGGTCCAAGTATTTAGTACATTCATATCCTCAATTACTCAAATATATTTACTGCTTAGAATTTTTTTAAAAAATATTTTGTCCAACAAACATTTTAAAAATATGTGGCTCTTACCTTCCACAATATGCTTTTTCATTTGAAGTGCATCCAAAGAAAAATGATCAAAGCACTTTGGTGAACAAATCTCACAGATGCGCTGTTAAAATTAATGTCAGTATTGAGTTGCAGAGTCTTAATTACTATTTAAATGCAGACAGCTAAATTTCCACTTTTAAAATCAATAAGAATATATACTAGACAAGTACACGCTTAAAACTTAAACATTTGAAAGAATTTTGTATATCCTCTCCAATTAAGCTTAACTTTCAATGTTATGGCTAAGGACTCGAAAACAAGAATGCAAAGACAGAAGAAAACATTCACTGACAACATACTAAATGATGTGTATAACTTCACAAAGATATAACATCTCTACACCTAACCATACTCAATATTTTCTACCAAAAATAAGAGAATATTTAAAAATATTCTTAGAAATACACTTGATGTTAGACAGCTTTAAACATTTGAAACATTTAAAGACAAAGTATTTTGTGTTAACACTAATATTTGATAAGACAATTTGAATTGTTGTATGCGGAGCAGAAATGGAGCATTCTCACATTTGCTTCATTTTAGCTAATCAAAGACTTCAGAAATGTTAATATCTTTTGGGAAAATTTTTACTGAGAGGAAAAATCATTTAAAAAAGTACCAAAATAGTAAGAAAAATGTTCCTTTATTTTAGCTGTATATAACAGCGAACATTATGGGGGAGAGTATGCAGCAATTTCCACTTAGGAAAAGTGTACCAAGGGAGAAAAATGGGAGTGCATAAGCACACTGTGCTTGTCAGCTGCTCCCTGGATTTGACATAGTTCAACTGGTGTGTGGCTGTATGTTGAGGTGATGCTATAAAACACTGCTGTATAAATATAGAGAGCCAGACACCAGATGAAACCCAGAAGTACTGGGTTCTATAAAAGAATTTACCAAAGAATCAGACTGCATTAGTGTCAGAACAAAACTGGTTAGGGTGAAGAGGGAAAGTTGTCCTCCTGGAGGCCCAGTGAGGGAATCCCAGCCATTTCAACAAAAGCTCATGCCACTCAAGTTAAATAAATGGTTTTCAGCAAGAAGGGACCTGGATTCTGCCTGACAAGTCAAGGGAGCACAGGTGCAATGAAGACTTTTCCCTGCAGTTTCAGAGTGCCTGGCCAGGACCCATCTTCATTAGGGCTCTTATTTTCTTGGTTTTAGTCATGAGAGATCAGAAAAGCCAGGCATTTGATTTCAGCGTTCCAAGACCCACTATGACCTGACTTCTCTAGGCTGGAAGACACCCACACAAAGAGTGTGGCTGAGTCAACAGAAGTTAAGACACAATGAAATATTTGAACCATGAGATGTGACCACACTTTAACATGAATACATTCAATGGCCACTGCTGTTACATTTGTTCATAATTTCAACCAGCTATCAATTATTCTCATATTTGATCATAACTCATTGATCATTTAAGGAGGATAGCCAAATGGAAGCACAAACAATAAAAAAAATTCTCCTCAATCCCAAGGATGAAACTGATCTGTGATCTACCATGAATTCTGAAATTATTTGAAGATTCATAACCAGTTTGAATATTTTCAGAACTATGAAATAATTGATGATATTCCTATTCTAACTTTGCTTTTAAAGGTAATTTTATTTGACTTATTCTTCATTAAGAAAGCAATGATAAGTATAGGAAGTCAGAAACTTGAATTTAAATGTTTACATACCGTTGTTGACTGCTGGTGTTCAGTACCATCAAGAGTATCTTGCCCTTCCTTTGGTGTCACATCTAAATGTGGTTCTGCTGATGAAAGTATAGATTTACTCACATGGCATAGAACAATTATAAAGATGGGTCCTCTAGCATAATAAAGATAAGTATATCTAACAATAATTTATTTATATTTTCCCATATCTGTATTAAGCTTAACTGTTAGCTGAATATTTACTATTAAATTTATATTGCCACTGTGTGTGAGTGGGTGTGCTCCTGGAAATGAACCCATGGACTTGTGCATGTATTGCAATATTCTGCCACTGAGTTTCATCTCTAGGTCTTTAATAGTATTTTGAGACACTGTCACTCAGCATTCCCAGGATGGCTTGAAAGCTGCAATCCTCCTTCCTCAGTCCCTCACATAGCTGGGATTACAGATGTGCTTCACTGCACCCAGCTATTATTGACTTCTCTAGGAAATACTGAGACTAATCCAAAACTTTAAAAACCTCTTGGGGAGCAACTACAAGTCACCAGGTTCAATGCACACAAGCATGTCCAAGATTTACCACTCAAACAAATGGAAAGTCCTCAGAAACAAAATTTTAAAATCCCATAGAAATATGACAATTCACACTGTTTACTAGGCTCTGCCTCAGAAGAGGAATTTTGAAACAGCCCCTCTTCAGTACTAGTAATTTCCAACATGACTGATAGCATTACACCTTTATCAATTATGCCAATTTCCTCACATCTGAAATGTTTTTGTCTTCTATTCTGATAGATTTCTTTTCTTCTTTTATGACTCAGAACTTTTATGGAGTCTTGCTTAATTATGTCTTTCTCTGCTGACATAGGGTGGTGTTTGTTTTATTTTTGTTTTTATATCTATTACACGTTAATGAAGACTGGATAAACAATAAAGTATTTAAGATTTACATTTAAGATTAAAGAGTCCAACAGTTTCATTTCTCCTGAATCAAAAGAATCACTATTATCCTTTGTGCATATTTGATTATATGACCTCTGTAACTCTCTCTGTATCATGTACACAAAAAGAATGAGAAGTTATACTCAATTTCTGCATGATGTGTCTAATGTGTTCTCCTGTCATGTATAACTAATTGGAACAAAATAAGTACTACAGATAATATAATAGGATAATGAGGTCCTATGAAGATTTTCTGCCCATTTCTAGAAACCTGAGTTGCTTTGCATTTTTTTAAATATTTTTTCAGTTGTCAATGGACCTTTCTTTCATTTATTGGTACAAGATGCTGAGAATCAAACCCAGTGCCTCCCACATGCTAGGCAAATGCTCTGCCATGAGCCACAACCCCAGCCCAGCTTTGTGAGTATTTTTAAAGTACATATAATTTTTATTTGTTCAATTGTGTTATACATGACATTAGATTGTATTTTGACATATTTACACAAATTCAGAGTACATCTTATACTAATTAGGATCCTAACTAGTATTTCTATATGATTTAAGTGAAATAACCCCATCCCCCCAAAAAAAACCCCAAATATTCCCTCTGATATGTAGATGCTAACACACAACAATGGGTGGGAGTAAACTAGGAGTTAGATTAGAAAAGGGGAATGAACAGAATGGAGCAGAAACAGTGGAATGATTCTGACATCACTTTCCTATGTACATAGTCTGGTGTTTCTTTGCTTGGTCCTTTCTTAATACTTTATTAATTTCTTCTACTGATTCTTCACAACTTCTTCTGTAAATTATTCATTTACAAATTTCACTCTTTACTCATGTGCTGGAGAAAATAAATGTATCAGTCAACTTTGTCAACAATCTTTACGTGACCTAACAATTGACTGAGCTCCTGGAATGTGCTAGTGTGGATAAAAGTTGTCAGAAATGTGGCCTGAGCTGTTTCTTATGGTGTGTGGTTAATAGCCATGGGCAGGAAATGGTGAGAGCATGAAAGTTGCAAGAGAAAAAGACAACAATTCTATGTCAAAAATATGGAGATTAATGAGGAGTAATGACAGGGAACATTAAAGACAAGGGAAAGGGTTAAATATACAGAGTTAGGCATGATTTGTATAAAGAAAGATTTATAGTTAACTTTAAAATACTTGGACTAGGGCTGAGGTTGTAGCGCAGTTGTAGGGCAAGGTGAAGTGCTTGCCTAGCATGTGTGAGGCACTGGGTTCGATTCTCAGCACCACATATAAATTAATAAATAAAAGTTTTCCATCAACAACTAAAAAAAATTAAAATATTTGGACTATCATATTGTACACAATGGTTCATACTCATATTTGCACTGTAGCTAGAACCCTACAAATGCCATGGGCAGGAGCAATGTGAGGTACATAAGCATAAACAGTGGTGAAGGCAATGGTACAAAATAAACAAGATATCAACCTGAACTGGGGAAATGTTTCCAGATACAAGATACAAAGTTTTCAGTGCCAGTATAAAATGAAGTTTTAAAATGAATTAAAAGTATACAGACTGCAAACATTTCAAATGTTTTCATACACATCTTTCCAGAGAACTCATATTACACAGATTTACCTGATTTAAGTATCTTTGCATCCTTCATCCATACTGATTGATTTGGAGGAGTATCATTTATTTCAAGGAAGGCCTAAATGATTTTGAAAAAAAATATATTAAATAAATGTTGTGTATTTCAAACAAAAGATAGGTAATATGGCAAGCTTAATTTTACAGTATAGAATGCTCCACAGTCTCAATTTGTGCATGTTTTTGGGCAGCTCCTACTGCAGCCCAACAAATATTTCCATGTACACAAAGCCAATATTCAAGACAATTTATTTCTGCTTCTGAAAATGGTTCTGTAACACTTCCTGGTAGGCATACAGGAGGGTATGTCACATTAGAGACTCCAGTCTTCTTGGACTAGAATTGAGAACAAATAAGGAGATCATAGTTGCTAGCCAGAAAACCCAGAAGACTGATTAATTCTAAAAATAGATGTTGTAGAAATAAGCATCCACTTTTTAATTACATCAGCAAGGAAAAATTGTCTAGGTCTTGAATTTTTTTTAGTTTTTTATATCTTTAATCATTATTTTTTAATCTATTCATTGTCTTTTCCTTTTTTCAATGTTTTTGTACTTGTTTTCTCATCTCTCATTTCTATTTGCATCATTTCCCTTTTTAATTTTCACCCTCATTTTCCTCCTGTAGATTTTACCTTCCACCACTTTTTCCTTCATTTTTTAATTTTTTTTTTAACTTCTTCTATCTTGGAATATTAATTTTGGAGTTACTTACACCATTTTTTTTTTGTGCTTTCTGCATTATTAACACTCTCTTCACATTGGTTAGATAATTTAGAGTCATCATTTTAAACATATTTTCTTACACATCAACAAATGCTTTTCTTTGAAGTTGTTGCTCTTCCTGGTGACATTCTTTTAGA
This sequence comes from Ictidomys tridecemlineatus, assembly GCF_052094955.1. Lineage (NCBI taxonomy): Eukaryota > Metazoa > Chordata > Mammalia > Rodentia > Sciuridae > Ictidomys > Ictidomys tridecemlineatus. Next base: position 267,912 of record NW_027524288.1, on the reverse strand, counting down.
AATTGTTTTGAATGAATGATCCTATCACTTTATCACATCGAGTCAGAGCTTTGAAAATATGACTTAACTATATCTCAGGACAAAGCGTAGGATTCGTGAGCGTTGATTGGCGGCAGCGAGAAACGTCCTTGGCGCTCACTGGCTCTGTCATTCGCGGGAAGGAATTGGTGGCGCCAGAAAAAAGTAGAAACAAGGTTGTCGCAGCAGCGGGATTCTGAGGAGTTGGGCGAGCCCACCAAACCGGAACTTTCTGGACTTCTTTCCCAAAGAAATCGCAACCGACATGTGGAATAGTGGATTTGAAAGATATAGCAGCTCCACCACCTTTGGGGGAGCCAGCAGCTACACTCAGTCCCCGGGAGGCTTCGGATCGCCGACACCTTCCCAGGCTGAAAAGAAATCAAGAGCCCAAGCCCAGCACATTGTACCCTGTACCATATCTCAGCTGCTTTCTGCTACTCTGGTTGATGACATGTTCAAAACTGGGAATGTTGAAATTTCACAGGTCACTGTTGTGGGAATAATCAAGGCTCCAACCAATATTGTTTACAAAAAAGATGCATGACAGCTGCACCCATGGATGTTTGCCAGTGGGTGGACACAGATGACACCAGTGGTGAAAATACTGTACTTCCTCCAGAAACATATGTGAAAGTGGCTGGCCACCTGAGATCCTTTCAGAACAAAAAGAGCCTGGTAGCCTTTAAGATCATGCCCCTGGAGGATATGAATGAATTTACCACATATATCCTGGAAATAGTCAATGCGCACATGGTGCTGAGCAAATCCAACAGCCAGCCCTCAGTAGGGAGAGCATCTATCAACAATCCAGGAATGGGGGAAGCAGGAAACTTCAGTGGGAATAGCATCATGCCAACAAATGGCCTCACTGTGGTCCAAAACCAAGTGCTGAATTTGATAAAGGCTTGCCCAAGACCCGAAGGGTTGAACTTTCAGGATCTCAGGACTCGGCTCCAACACATGCCTGTAGCTTCAGTCAAGCAAGCTGTGGATTTTCTTAGCAACGAGGGACACATCTATTCTACTGTGGATGACGATCACTTTAAATCCACAGATGCAGAATAACTGGATTTCACTGGGTACCTGAGATATTTCCAGCTGGATCTTTTTGCACAGTCCATTGCCTCCAGCTCTGTATATATATGATCAAGTGACTTCAAAGAAGGAGATTCATCTGTAAAGAGTTTTAGCTGGCTTGAAACTTACTGACTGCTTTTCTGTTTTTGTATTTTGTGGTTTTGAAGCTCAAAGGGAGATGGACAGTTGACAGGGATGTAAACCAGGATGGAATTTCTCAAGTTTCAAGTAAGCTCCTTAGGATACCAGGGTAGATGGGATTAGAAGAGATGCGCTACCAAGAGAGTTAGGCATTTACTTAACACCTGGGAGTTTCTGTTCTTGAAGTTTTTCTGTTCAAATGAGCAGGATGAAGGTCTGTGGGCAGAGCACCAACCAAGGAACCCACTGCCCTCTGTCTATTTTTGTTTCCCACTCTGGTTCTATGGTTACTTTCAAAATTGCACTTTTGTTCCCCTTCTTGCCTTGTCTGCTGCTGAAGATGGGTTTATATAAAAATGAGATTTAGCATGCTAGCATTATAGGACGGAGGAGGAGAAGAAATGTTAAATAAAACATTGCAAAAAAAACTATATCTCAGGACATATTCAACAGAGAAATCTCAATACAATGACTCACATCAAATATCAGATGAAAAATCAATCCAAATACATGCACAAACAGTATATTAACACAAGTAACATGAGGGAACAATACAATAAGAAACCAACAAGTTTTCTATTTCCACAACAACTCTATTTACATATCAACATTGTCAAACAGCTAAACAAAGAATTTAAAAAATTGACTGTAAAAAAATCAAGAAACAAAGAACACTAAGAAATAAATTATTAATGATAATGTAGATTTTTAAGAAAAATTCCATCACATCAGAAGGTAGCTTTATTTATATGTATTTTTTAACAATTTTATCTTATTCCTTCCATGTGTGTGTGTGTGTGTTGAGAGAGAGAGAGAGAGAGAGAGAGAGAGAGAGAAAGAGAGAGAGGGGGGGATATATATGCTGGCTGTTCTGATTATTTGTATAATAATCAAATTATTATATAATTTGATATATATTATATATGATATGTTATATAATAATTTGATATATATTGTATCATATATAATATATATACACACATATTTGTCTTGTGTTATCTCATATTTAGCATTTTTAATGTAATTCTCTTTTGCTAGCATTGCCTTGTGAAGGTACAGATTTATTGGATTGTTTGATATTCTATTATTTTCATGTGTATATTTTACCTATTTCTCTCCCAATATTTTCTTCTACTCTTGGCCAAATTCTAATATTCTCTCTCCCTCTCTCCAACACTATGATTTTTCTATTTTTCCCATTCCTCTGAATAAACATTGCCTGCTACTGCTCTTCTGCATTCTCTTTTTTCACTTTATAAAATTGTGGTCTATTCTAACTTCCCATCAAATTTACTTTTTCCCTAATTAATTGCATTTTTACCATTGTTCAAAACTAAATGGTTTAGATACCATCTGCTCATACTACTATTTGCTTTTTTAACCAACTGAAAACAAGAGTTTATCATCAATATATTTCTTTTTTTATTTGTTCTTATTAGTTATACATGACAGTAGAATGTATTTTCACATATTATACATACATGGAGCATAACCTCTCATTCTTCTGGTTGTACATTATATAGATTTACATTGGTCATGTAATCATATATGCACATAAGAATGTAATGAATGTCTGATTCATTCTACTATCTTTCTGTTCCCATCCCTCCTCCCTTTACTTCATTCCCATTTGTCTAATCCAAAGTACTTCAATTCTTCCCTACCCACCCACCCACCCTTATTGTGAGTTAGCATCTGCATATCAGAGAGAACATTTGGCCTTTGGTTTTGGGGGATTAGCTTATTTCCCTTAGAATGATAGTCTCCTGTTCCATCCATTATCAGCAAATGCCACAGTTTTACTTTTCAGACCCCCTGGTACATGAAAATTGAATAGGCCAGCAGACAGGCACAAAGAGAGTGTGGAAGAATCTAGCAGGGCAACTCAGAATATCATGGGATTGAAAATGTCTTTCCTGATTGCATAGTCCGAACATTCAATGTGGATCTATGGGAAAGCAAAGGTGTCTTTCTTTTCTTTCTTTCTTTCCCTTTCTTCCTTTTTTTCTTTTTTCCTTTCTTTTTTCTTTCTTTCTTTTTTTCTCTGTCCTTCCCTCTCTCTCTCTTTCTTTCTTTCCTTTTAAATATTCATTTTCTATCCTGCTCCTTTTGTCAATTTGTTTATTACTTCTGCAAGCCTTTGGGGGAGTTTCTTGGATCTTGGAGATACAAGATCCTATTCTTGTGTCAACAGTAATGTTTTAACATCTTCCTTTCCTATTCTTGCCCCTTCCCCCATTTTCTCATGGCTCTCTTGCCTGAATGCTCAGGAAGCTGTGTTCCAGAATTGACCCAGTTCTCTCATGGGGAATAGACACTGAAGACAAGGCCTCTTGAAATCCATGGCCCTTGATTAGAGGCTAGTAGTATAATCCTAACCTTTTGGGCCACAAGTAGGGACCACGCCATTGGTGTTTTTCATTAGTTCATCATAATAACCATCTGTTAAATCAGTCTAATATTTGATCATAAGTCATTGATCATTTCAGGTGGTTATCCAAATGGAAGCAGAAAACCCCAAGCAATTTTAGGCCTCAGACCTAAGGAGCAACTAGTTCAATAAGGTACCATGAATTCTGAAATGGTTTGCACATTCTTAAACTTTCCAAGTGTTTTTAGACCTAAGGACTCAGTGATGATCTCGGCTTGATGAGAATAGTCAGAGAGGTCATTTCATGGGGCCTACTGTCCATGAGTAGAGCAAGGCAAGTGTTGGGAAGCCAGGAAGGGAAATGGACATGTTTACATACCTTTGGCTTCCGCATCTTGGAACCACCAAGGGTTGTGCCCGCTTCCTCTGCCTTCACATGGAAATGTGGTTCTGCTGACAAATATGCAGATTGACATAAATGAATTAGAACATCCTGAACAGGGATGCTGTGTCCTAATGCAAATACATAGGTCTAACAGTAATTCACTTCTCTTTTCCCACACATGCATTTACCTGCAGCTTCACTTTCAGCTGAATGCTGATTTTATTACTTACATTGCTACTGTGTGTGAGTGAGTGATCCTGGAATGGAACCCATGGACTTTGGCATGCTTGGCAAACACTCTGCCACTGGATTTTCTCCCTTGGGATCCTATTCTAGGTATTAGGAAAACCATTGGATGAAGCTGACATAAATTTCCTAGGTACACACACTGGTGTTTCTTGCATTGCTCCTTGGCTAGCTCTTTACTTGTTTTTCCACTGGATGATTCCCTTAGTTCTGGATCATCACGATTTCTGGGTTGCAGGGAACAACATTATGGGTCCCATCCTCAGTCAATGGTATCAGTCACCATTGCCAAGAGTCTTGATTTACTTGACCTGATAGTTGACTGAGCTCCTGGTAAGTGCTAGTGTGGATAAAAGACTTCAGATGTGGTGGTGTTCCTGCAGGTAGGGCCAGAGCAGTGTCTCAATGAGTGAGCTCGGGGGTGGGGGGGGGCAGCCAGGGGTCGGAAATGGTGACAGCAAGGAAGGGATTTGCAAGGGAGAGAAACAGACCATGATTCAATGGCATCTGCATGGCTCAAAACCATTACAGTTGGAGTCGTGTCAAGTGACCGAAAGGAGAGGGGACAGGGATGCATACACTGAGAGAGGCCCAATTTACACTCTGAAAGGTTTCTAGTTGACTTGACAACACTGGGACCATCACGTGCATAAAATATCAGTGCATAAAGGCAACGTGGGTACACCCAGGTTCATGCCTCATATGTGCAGTGTAGGGAGAACAACATGACACATCCCCTGGGTACATGGAATGTGAGGGGCCTGTGCGAAATTGGTGGCGAATGTGTAGAAGGCAACCGCCCAATAGAATATCCATGCACACCTGGACTGGGGGGAGGGATGCAGACATGTAGAGGACACCAAGTAGCAAGTCGTCAGTGCGAGGGAACAATGAGCTTTTTAAGTGAATTCAACTAAAAATCTGTGTCCCTAGAACAGGAGATCACTTCACAAGTCTATAGAACATATGCAATCAGATGGGACATGAACTAGAGGACAGGATTCAGGTTTTTGTGTTCACCATCTGGTTTCTGTGCTGCTCAGCTGCCTACACTGAGGAAAGTGTTCTTCATGTTTGGCGAGTGATGTCCTGAGCTGGCATTCAGGCTCAGTGGTAGAGAAACTGCTTCGCATGTCAAGGTCCTGGGTTCTATTCGCTCCCTTGAAAATGAGTATTACAGGCATGAATAGGAATAGGATCGATGGCATCAGTGTCTTGAAGGAGGAACTCTGGATGGGCAGCCTCAGAGACCATGCGAGGAAGTGATTGCCTATGACCCAATAATACAATATTTCTTTTTGGAAAGAGGAGAGGGGAAACATATAGTGATGTAACATATTAAGTGAGTGCAGAATAAAGCACACAGAAGGAAAAGGTCACTGACGGAGTAAATCCGTGCATAGAGCACAATATGGGTGTGAGCCATCAGAGAGTACAGTGGGTGTCGTGGTGGCAAGCAATCTGATTGTTTTTATGTGTCTTCTTCATATGTCTCACTGGCTCATCATCTATTTTTGTGTCCAAGTCCAATATGGACCTCAGTCTCTCAGGAGCCTGACACTCCCGCCTAGCTGTCCACTGCACATCTGGAAACTCTGCAGCACGTTAGCCTAAGCTTCCTCATTCATGATTATAAATCCCTAAATCCAGTGGTGGATCTTGGGGTTTACACACAACCGAGTTAATGCTTGCCTTGAATGGTATTTTTCTCAGGTTGATAAAGGCAATTTTGTACCAACGTGAATGCCCACGTTGACATTGGCCTTTTCTGTATCCAATCTCCCCTTCCAATGGGGGATACCAAAGAATGAGGAATGGGAGCCTTTCAGAGGTTTTCACATAATGCCACCATTTCAGGTGTGTCCATAGACGCCTTTCCAAAGAACTCCTAGTGCAAAATGTACCTGGTGTGATAGTCTTGACATCCTTCCTCCTGGCACCCTTCATCTCTGGGTCTGTACTTTCACCAGAATGTCTCAATGCAGTGGGAGGCTGGATGGGTTTGGGAAAATGATATCAAATAAATGCTGTGTATTTACTGCAATGTGTAGGTCATAGGAAGAGAAGCGCAAGGTGCAGTTACCTTCAAGGAAGGAGCCCTCTGAGATCCTGAAAAGGAAAAGGGACACAGAGTCAATTAGCCATGCATGTGACAAAACCAGCCATAGCTTGGTCTCATATTAAGAAGGAGCTGGACACTCATGCTTCACTTTGGGAATAACTTTGGTAGCCTTGGGCCCTTTAGGGTTTGTGTGCATATTTCCTGGTTTTGGGTCCTCAAAACCACAAGGCTGCATGGTACCACCTTAAACCGGGGCAGAAACGTAGGTTGAATCAACACAAGCAGTGAAGTTTCCAACCCTGAGACTCTTTGCAATAGCCATAAATCAAAGAGGAAAGCGAATGGATGCCACCGGAAAGAGGCACAGTGAGGAAAGATGTGATGGCACATATGTTCCTTGACACCTATGGGAGTTCTTCAGTGCGCTGCACTCCCAACACCTGAGCTGTTCCTCCAGTTGTGCTAGAAGTCAGTGAGCACCAATTGTGTAGAGTCCAGTGAAAGGGGTCATCCATTTCTGATCCAAGAACTTTGCCTCCACCCATTGCCTGACATACACACTTTCGGCAGAAGGGCTCATTCAAAACATTCTTGATTTCCATACCCACGGGGGACACTGGTGTGCCCTCCTTTCTTGCATCCTCTGGTTTTGAGAACTTGAGCTTGCTTGATGAAGACACAGGAGAAGACAGAGGGCCCATTTCTGAGAAAGCAATGGATGGTAAGATTAATATCTCAAAGTATGGTAATGCAAAGGGAATGGTCAATTTTGTGTGATTGCAGAAGTATTTTCCACCGATAACTTTCCCTACTTAAAACATTTGGGAAGGCCCATTAAAAATAAGACTTTGGACACTCAAAATATAAGTTCTATTAAGACTTCTTTTTCTAATAAATCTACTTTCCTATATCTTGGCCATTTTTCAAGAATTTTCATGAAATGCCTCTCATAGAATGATCTCTGAATGATGTCCTGTGTCAGTGAAGAGTTGAGCACCTTTGTAGCTTGCTGAAAGCCCTGGATTCCATCGAACTATTTCCCCCTTCCCAGAGTTGGGAATGAGATGAGTGCTGTCTTTTGAAAACATCCAATGCTTCTACAATCATTGTTATCCCATGTGAACCATTAACTTCCCTGCAAAATGCAGGCTCCTCTCCTGAAAGTGTCTCAGAGTGAAATGACTTTCTCACATTTGACCCCATTCTACCATTTTCATCTTTATTAAAACATCTATGAACAAATAGTAGTCATAGGTTTTTGAAGGAACTCAGATTAAATGCATTTTGTCCTTCCTCATCCTTATCTCCTTATGTGCCTAAATATCTTTCTTCTTTTCTCCATCATTGCACCTACTCTTCAGGTTTTCAAAAAGAACTTCTTACACTTTGTTCTTCATCATTGTGTTTGAGGTTCTGTTTATGAATCCTTTCTAATTAGTTCTTTCCCAATTCAGTACAGTATCAAATAATATTTCTTTGTTCTTATTCTTTATTCTTACACCTTGTCAAGAAGCATGTTCTGAAATGAAATCAAAATATTTGCCTTCCATTCATCTGGTTTTTGTCCTCAGCTATCATCACATTGCTCTTCCCTGAGCATTCTTGAAATAGAAATCCATTACCTTAGTTCTCTTAATGTGGTTTAATGACCATGAACATTCCAATCACCTTAGAATGCATTGGAAATGCAGAATCAAAGACCTTCTGAATTGCAATGTGTATTTTGAACCTCATCTCCAACAAATAACTCATAGAACTGGAGAAATCTGGCCTATAGCAGTCCAACACTAAATCCTCTACCTTAATTTCATATTTTCATTCGAGCCTCAAGCTCCTCTGTACCCTGTCCCCCAAATTGAATCTGTATAAAGATTCAATATGTCCACTGGACATTTCATGAGGTTGTGGTTTTGGTGATCACTCCATAACCAAGTCTGCTCTAATCCCCATTCTCACATCCTGTGGATTATCTACTGTCATTGGAAATAGCAGCATTGTATATGTTGTCAAATTATGTATATGGCTGTGGGAACATATAGGTTTATGTTTATTTGTGGTAAACGCAAGGTAGCTCTGGATGACCTAGTAATTCATTTTTAATGCCATTCTCACCAATAGGAAGAAAAGAAAAGTGGGAAAAAATAGCACTGTATTTCAGACCAGGTTTGGTACTGGAAACTCATATATTTTCCTCACAATTTTCATATGCTGCTCTCCCTCTTTCTAATGTATGACCTGAGTTTTCCCCTTCAGAGTGCACATCTGGTTCTTTTTTATCCATTTACTCCCTGCACTCTGCTTTGCTCATTCTTCATTCCACTTTCTACTTTTCTCTTCAGTATTTCCCAACATTGCTTTTATCAGGCTTTGAAATAGAATTAATAGTTTGGATCATCTGATCACACTCTGAATTTTACCTGTCACTAAAACATGAGAAGATATATCCCTATTACCTTTCCCTTTTGGTCCAAGTATTTAGTACATTCATATCCTCAATTACTCAAATATATTTACTGCTTAGAATTTTTTTAAAAAATATTTTGTCCAACAAACATTTTAAAAATATGTGGCTCTTACCTTCCACAATATGCTTTTTCATTTGAAGTGCATCCAAAGAAAAATGATCAAAGCACTTTGGTGAACAAATCTCACAGATGCGCTGTTAAAATTAATGTCAGTATTGAGTTGCAGAGTCTTAATTACTATTTAAATGCAGACAGCTAAATTTCCACTTTTAAAATCAATAAGAATATATACTAGACAAGTACACGCTTAAAACTTAAACATTTGAAAGAATTTTGTATATCCTCTCCAATTAAGCTTAACTTTCAATGTTATGGCTAAGGACTCGAAAACAAGAATGCAAAGACAGAAGAAAACATTCACTGACAACATACTAAATGATGTGTATAACTTCACAAAGATATAACATCTCTACACCTAACCATACTCAATATTTTCTACCAAAAATAAGAGAATATTTAAAAATATTCTTAGAAATACACTTGATGTTAGACAGCTTTAAACATTTGAAACATTTAAAGACAAAGTATTTTGTGTTAACACTAATATTTGATAAGACAATTTGAATTGTTGTATGCGGAGCAGAAATGGAGCATTCTCACATTTGCTTCATTTTAGCTAATCAAAGACTTCAGAAATGTTAATATCTTTTGGGAAAATTTTTACTGAGAGGAAAAATCATTTAAAAAAGTACCAAAATAGTAAGAAAAATGTTCCTTTATTTTAGCTGTATATAACAGCGAACATTATGGGGGAGAGTATGCAGCAATTTCCACTTAGGAAAAGTGTACCAAGGGAGAAAAATGGGAGTGCATAAGCACACTGTGCTTGTCAGCTGCTCCCTGGATTTGACATAGTTCAACTGGTGTGTGGCTGTATGTTGAGGTGATGCTATAAAACACTGCTGTATAAATATAGAGAGCCAGACACCAGATGAAACCCAGAAGTACTGGGTTCTATAAAAGAATTTACCAAAGAATCAGACTGCATTAGTGTCAGAACAAAACTGGTTAGGGTGAAGAGGGAAAGTTGTCCTCCTGGAGGCCCAGTGAGGGAATCCCAGCCATTTCAACAAAAGCTCATGCCACTCAAGTTAAATAAATGGTTTTCAGCAAGAAGGGACCTGGATTCTGCCTGACAAGTCAAGGGAGCACAGGTGCAATGAAGACTTTTCCCTGCAGTTTCAGAGTGCCTGGCCAGGACCCATCTTCATTAGGGCTCTTATTTTCTTGGTTTTAGTCATGAGAGATCAGAAAAGCCAGGCATTTGATTTCAGCGTTCCAAGACCCACTATGACCTGACTTCTCTAGGCTGGAAGACACCCACACAAAGAGTGTGGCTGAGTCAACAGAAGTTAAGACACAATGAAATATTTGAACCATGAGATGTGACCACACTTTAACATGAATACATTCAATGGCCACTGCTGTTACATTTGTTCATAATTTCAACCAGCTATCAATTATTCTCATATTTGATCATAACTCATTGATCATTTAAGGAGGATAGCCAAATGGAAGCACAAACAATAAAAAAAATTCTCCTCAATCCCAAGGATGAAACTGATCTGTGATCTACCATGAATTCTGAAATTATTTGAAGATTCATAACCAGTTTGAATATTTTCAGAACTATGAAATAATTGATGATATTCCTATTCTAACTTTGCTTTTAAAGGTAATTTTATTTGACTTATTCTTCATTAAGAAAGCAATGATAAGTATAGGAAGTCAGAAACTTGAATTTAAATGTTTACATACCGTTGTTGACTGCTGGTGTTCAGTACCATCAAGAGTATCTTGCCCTTCCTTTGGTGTCACATCTAAATGTGGTTCTGCTGATGAAAGTATAGATTTACTCACATGGCATAGAACAATTATAAAGATGGGTCCTCTAGCATAATAAAGATAAGTATATCTAACAATAATTTATTTATATTTTCCCATATCTGTATTAAGCTTAACTGTTAGCTGAATATTTACTATTAAATTTATATTGCCACTGTGTGTGAGTGGGTGTGCTCCTGGAAATGAACCCATGGACTTGTGCATGTATTGCAATATTCTGCCACTGAGTTTCATCTCTAGGTCTTTAATAGTATTTTGAGACACTGTCACTCAGCATTCCCAGGATGGCTTGAAAGCTGCAATCCTCCTTCCTCAGTCCCTCACATAGCTGGGATTACAGATGTGCTTCACTGCACCCAGCTATTATTGACTTCTCTAGGAAATACTGAGACTAATCCAAAACTTTAAAAACCTCTTGGGGAGCAACTACAAGTCACCAGGTTCAATGCACACAAGCATGTCCAAGATTTACCACTCAAACAAATGGAAAGTCCTCAGAAACAAAATTTTAAAATCCCATAGAAATATGACAATTCACACTGTTTACTAGGCTCTGCCTCAGAAGAGGAATTTTGAAACAGCCCCTCTTCAGTACTAGTAATTTCCAACATGACTGATAGCATTACACCTTTATCAATTATGCCAATTTCCTCACATCTGAAATGTTTTTGTCTTCTATTCTGATAGATTTCTTTTCTTCTTTTATGACTCAGAACTTTTATGGAGTCTTGCTTAATTATGTCTTTCTCTGCTGACATAGGGTGGTGTTTGTTTTATTTTTGTTTTTATATCTATTACACGTTAATGAAGACTGGATAAACAATAAAGTATTTAAGATTTACATTTAAGATTAAAGAGTCCAACAGTTTCATTTCTCCTGAATCAAAAGAATCACTATTATCCTTTGTGCATATTTGATTATATGACCTCTGTAACTCTCTCTGTATCATGTACACAAAAAGAATGAGAAGTTATACTCAATTTCTGCATGATGTGTCTAATGCGTTCTCCTGTCATGTATAACTAATTGGAACAAAATAAGTACTACAGATAATATAATAGGATAATGAGGTCCTATGAAGATTTTCTGCCCATTTCTAGAAACCTGAGTTGCTTTGCATTTTTTTAAATATTTTTTCAGTTGTCAATGGACCTTTCTTTCATTTATTGGTACAAGATGCTGAGAATCAAACCCAGTGCCTCCCACATGCTAGGCAAATGCTCTGCCATGAGCCACAACCCCAGCCCAGCTTTGTGAGTATTTTTAAAGTACATATAATTTTTATTTGTTCAATTGTGTTATACATGACATTAGATTGTATTTTGACATATTTACACAAATTCAGAGTACATCTTATACTAATTAGGATCCTAACTAGTATTTCTATATGATTTAAGTGAAATAACCCCATCCCCCCAAAAAAAACCCCAAATATTCCCTCTGATATGTAGATGCTAACACACAACAATGGGTGGGAGTAAACTAGGAGTTAGATTAGAAAAGGGGAATGAACAGAATGGAGCAGAAACAGTGGAATGATTCTGACATCACTTTCCTATGTACATAGTCTGGTGTTTCTTTGCTTGGTCCTTTCTTAATACTTTATTAATTTCTTCTACTGATTCTTCACAACTTCTTCTGTAAATTATTCATTTACAAATTTCACTCTTTACTCATGTGCTGGAGAAAATAAATGTATCAGTCAACTTTGTCAACAATCTTTACGTGACCTAACAATTGACTGAGCTCCTGGAATGTGCTAGTGTGGATAAAAGTTGTCAGAAATGTGGCCTGAGCTGTTTCTTATGGTGTGTGGTTAATAGCCATGGGCAGGAAATGGTGAGAGCATGAAAGTTGCAAGAGAAAAAGACAACAATTCTATGTCAAAAATATGGAGATTAATGAGGAGTAATGACAGGGAACATTAAAGACAAGGGAAAGGGTTAAATATACAGAGTTAGGCATGATTTGTATAAAGAAAGATTTATAGTTAACTTTAAAATACTTGGACTAGGGCTGAGGTTGTAGCGCAGTTGTAGGGCAAGGTGAAGTGCTTGCCTAGCATGTGTGAGGCACTGGGTTCGATTCTCAGCACCACATATAAATTAATAAATAAAAGTTTTCCATCAACAACTAAAAAAAATTAAAATATTTGGACTATCATATTGTACACAATGGTTCATACTCATATTTGCACTGTAGCTAGAACCCTACAAATGCCATGGGCAGGAGCAATGTGAGGTACATAAGCATAAACAGTGGTGAAGGCAATGGTACAAAATAAACAAGATATCAACCTGAACTGGGGAAATGTTTCCAGATACAAGATACAAAGTTTTCAGTGCCAGTATAAAATGAAGTTTTAAAATGAATTAAAAGTATACAGACTGCAAACATTTCAAATGTTTTCATACACATCTTTCCAGAGAACTCATATTACACAGATTTACCTGATTTAAGTATCTTTGCATCCTTCATCCATACTGATTGATTTGGAGGAGTATCATTTATTTCAAGGAAGGCCTAAATGATTTTGAAAAAAAATATATTAAATAAATGTTGTGTATTTCAAACAAAAGATAGGTAATATGGCAAGCTTAATTTTACAGTATAGAATGCTCCACAGTCTCAATTTGTGCATGTTTTTGGGCAGCTCCTACTGCAGCCCAACAAATATTTCCATGTACACAAAGCCAATATTCAAGACAATTTATTTCTGCTTCTGAAAATGGTTCTGTAACACTTCCTGGTAGGCATACAGGAGGGTATGTCACATTAGAGACTCCAGTCTTCTTGGACTAGAATTGAGAACAAATAAGGAGATCATAGTTGCTAGCCAGAAAACCCAGAAGACTGATTAATTCTAAAAATAGATGTTGTAGAAATAAGCATCCACTTTTTAATTACATCAGCAAGGAAAAATTGTCTAGGTCTTGAATTTTTTTTAGTTTTTTATATCTTTAATCATTATTTTTTAATCTATTCATTGTCTTTTCCTTTTTTCAATGTTTTTGTACTTGTTTTCTCATCTCTCATTTCTATTTGCATCATTTCCCTTTTTAATTTTCACCCTCATTTTCCTCCTGTAGATTTTACCTTCCACCACTTTTTCCTTCATTTTTTAATTTTTTTTTTAACTTCTTCTATCTTGGAATATTAATTTTGGAGTTACTTACACCATTTTTTTTTTGTGCTTTCTGCATTATTAACACTCTCTTCACATTGGTTAGATAATTTAGAGTCATCATTTTAAACATATTTTCTTACACATCAACAAATGCTTTTCTTTGAAGTTGTTGCTCTTCCTGGTGACATTCTTTTAGAAATTGTTTTGAATGAATGATCCTATCACTTTATCACATCGAGTCAGAGCTTTGAAAATATGACTTAACTATATCTCAGGACAAAGCGTAGGATTCGTGAGCGTTGATTGGCGGCAGCGAGAAACGTCCTTGGCGCTCACTGGCTCTGTCATTCGCGGGAAGGAATTGGTGGCGCCAGAAAAAAGTAGAAACAAGGTTGTCGCAGCAGCGGGATTCTGAGGAGTTGGGCGAGCCCACCAAACCGGAACTTTCTGGACTTCTTTCCCAAAGAAATCGCAACCGACATGTGGAATAGTGGATTTGAAAGATATAGCAGCTCCACCACCTTTGGGGGAGCCAGCAGCTACACTCAGTCCCCGGGAGGCTTCGGATCGCCGACACCTTCCCAGGCTGAAAAGAAATCAAGAGCCCAAGCCCAGCACATTGTACCCTGTACCATATCTCAGCTGCTTTCTGCTACTCTGGTTGATGACATGTTCAAAACTGGGAATGTTGAAATTTCACAGGTCACTGTTGTGGGAATAATCAAGGCTCCAACCAATATTGTTTACAAAAAAGATGCATGACAGCTGCACCCATGGATGTTTGCCAGTGGGTGGACACAGATGACACCAGTGGTGAAAATACTGTACTTCCTCCAGAAACATATGTGAAAGTGGCTGGCCACCTGAGATCCTTTCAGAACAAAAAGAGCCTGGTAGCCTTTAAGATCATGCCCCTGGAGGATATGAATGAATTTACCACATATATCCTGGAAATAGTCAATGCGCACATGGTGCTGAGCAAATCCAACAGCCAGCCCTCAGTAGGGAGAGCATCTATCAACAATCCAGGAATGGGGGAAGCAGGAAACTTCAGTGGGAATAGCATCATGCCAACAAATGGCCTCACTGTGGTCCAAAACCAAGTGCTGAATTTGATAAAGGCTTGCCCAAGACCCGAAGGGTTGAACTTTCAGGATCTCAGGACTCGGCTCCAACACATGCCTGTAGCTTCAGTCAAGCAAGCTGTGGATTTTCTTAGCAACGAGGGACACATCTATTCTACTGTGGATGACGATCACTTTAAATCCACAGATGCAGAATAACTGGATTTCACTGGGTACCTGAGATATTTCCAGCTGGATCTTTTTGCACAGTCCATTGCCTCCAGCTCTGTATATATATGATCAAGTGACTTCAAAGAAGGAGATTCATCTGTAAAGAGTTTTAGCTGGCTTGAAACTTACTGACTGCTTTTCTGTTTTTGTATTTTGTGGTTTTGAAGCTCAAAGGGAGATGGACAGTTGACAGGGATGTAAACCAGGATGGAATTTCTCAAGTTTCAAGTAAGCTCCTTAGGATACCAGGGTAGATGGGATTAGAAGAGATGCGCTACCAAGAGAGTTAGGCATTTACTTAACACCTGGGAGTTTCTGTTCTTGAAGTTTTTCTGTTCAAATGAGCAGGATGAAGGTCTGTGGGCAGAGCACCAACCAAGGAACCCACTGCCCTCTGTCTATTTTTGTTTCCCACTCTGGTTCTATGGTTACTTTCAAAATTGCACTTTTGTTCCCCTTCTTGCCTTGTCTGCTGCTGAAGATGGGTTTATATAAAAATGAGATTTAGCATGCTAGCATTATAGGACGGAGGAGGAGAAGAAATGTTAAATAAAACATTGCAAAAAAAACTATATCTCAGGACATATTCAACAGAGAAATCTCAATACAATGACTCACATCAAATATCAGATGAAAAATCAATCCAAATACATGCACAAACAGTATATTAACACAAGTAACATGAGGGAACAATACAATAAGAAACCAACAAGTTTTCTATTTCCACAACAACTCTATTTACATATCAACATTGTCAAACAGCTAAACAAAGAATTTAAAAAATTGACTGTAAAAAAATCAAGAAACAAAGAACACTAAGAAATAAATTATTAATGATAATGTAGATTTTTAAGAAAAATTCCATCACATCAGAAGGTAGCTTTATTTATATGTATTTTTTAACAATTTTATCTTATTCCTTCCATGTGTGTGTGTGTGTGTTGAGAGAGAGAGAGAGAGAGAGAGAGAGAGAGAGAGAGAGAGAGAGAGAGGGGGGATATATATGCTGGCTGTTCTGATTATTTGTATAATAATCAAATTATTATATAATTTGATATATATTATATATGATATGTTATATAATAATTTGATATATATTGTATCATATATAATATATATACACACATATTTGTCTTGTGTTATCTCATATTTAGCATTTTTAATGTAATTCTCTTTTGCTAGCATTGCCTTGTGAAGGTACAGATTTATTGGATTGTTTGATATTCTATTATTTTCATGTGTATATTTTACCTATTTCTCTCCCAATATTTTCTTCTACTCTTGGCCAAATTCTAATATTCTCTCTCCCTCTCTCCAACACTATGATTTTTCTATTTTTCCCATTCCTCTGAATAAACATTGCCTGCTACTGCTCTTCTGCATTCTCTTTTTTCACTTTATAAAATTGTGGTCTATTCTAACTTCCCATCAAATTTACTTTTTCCCTAATTAATTGCATTTTTACCATTGTTCAAAACTAAATGGTTTAGATACCATCTGCTCATACTACTATTTGCTTTTTTAACCAACTGAAAACAAGAGTTTATCATCAATATATTTCTTTTTTTATTTGTTCTTATTAGTTATACATGACAGTAGAATGTATTTTCACATATTATACATACATGGAGCATAACCTCTCATTCTTCTGGTTGTACATTATATAGATTTACATTGGTCATGTAATCATATATGCACATAAGAATGTAATGAATGTCTGATTCATTCTACTATCTTTCTGTTCCCATCCCTCCTCCCTTTACTTCATTCCCATTTGTCTAATCCAAAGTACTTCAATTCTTCCCTACCCACCCACCCACCCTTATTGTGAGTTAGCATCTGCATATCAGAGAGAACATTTGGCCTTTGGTTTTGGGGGATTAGCTTATTTCCCTTAGAATGATAGTCTCCTGTTCCATCCATTATCAGCAAATGCCACAGTTTTACTTTTCAGACCCCCTGGTACATGAAAATTGAATAGGCCAGCAGACAGGCACAAAGAGAGTGTGGAAGAATCTAGCAGGGCAACTCAGAATATCATGGGATTGAAAATGTCTTTCCTGATTGCATAGTCCGAACATTCAATGTGGATCTATGGGAAAGCAAAGGTGTCTTTCTTTTCTTTCTTTCTTTCCCTTTCTTCCTTTTTTTCTTTTTTCCTTTCTTTTTTCTTTCTTTCTTTTTTTCTCTGTCCTTCCCTCTCTCTCTCTTTCTTTCTTTCCTTTTAAATATTCATTTTCTATCCTGCTCCTTTTGTCAATTTGTTTATTACTTCTGCAAGCCTTTGGGGGAGTTTCTTGGATCTTGGAGATACAAGATCCTATTCTTGTGTCAACAGTAATGTTTTAACATCTTCCTTTCCTATTCTTGCCCCTTCCCCCATTTTCTCATGGCTCTCTTGCCTGAATGCTCAGGAAGCTGTGTTCCAGAATTGACCCAGTTCTCTCATGGGGAATAGACACTGAAGACAAGGCCTCTTGAAATCCATGGCCCTTGATTAGAGGCTAGTAGTATAATCCTAACCTTTTGGGCCACAAGTAGGGACCACGCCATTGGTGTTTTTCATTAGTTCATCATAATAACCATCTGTTAAATCAGTCTAATATTTGATCATAAGTCATTGATCATTTCAGGTGGTTATCCAAATGGAAGCAGAAAACCCCAAGCAATTTTAGGCCTCAGACCTAAGGAGCAACTAGTTCAATAAGGTACCATGAATTCTGAAATGGTTTGCACATTCTTAAACTTTCCAAGTGTTTTTAGACCTAAGGACTCAGTGATGATCTCGGCTTGATGAGAATAGTCAGAGAGGTCATTTCATGGGGCCTACTGTCCATGAGTAGAGCAAGGCAAGTGTTGGGAAGCCAGGAAGGGAAATGGACATGTTTACATACCTTTGGCTTCCGCATCTTGGAACCACCAAGGGTTGTGCCCGCTTCCTCTGCCTTCACATGGAAATGTGGTTCTGCTGACAAATATGCAGATTGACATAAATGAATTAGAACATCCTGAACAGGGATGCTGTGTCCTAATGCAAATACATAGGTCTAACAGTAATTCACTTCTCTTTTCCCACACATGCATTTACCTGCAGCTTCACTTTCAGCTGAATGCTGATTTTATTACTTACATTGCTACTGTGTGTGAGTGAGTGATCCTGGAATGGAACCCATGGACTTTGGCATGCTTGGCAAACACTCTGCCACTGGATTTTCTCCCTTGGGATCCTATTCTAGGTATTAGGAAAACCATTGGATGAAGCTGACATAAATTTCCTAGGTACACACACTGGTGTTTCTTGCATTGCTCCTTGGCTAGCTCTTTACTTGTTTTTCCACTGGATGATTCCCTTAGTTCTGGATCATCACGATTTCTGGGTTGCAGGGAACAACATTATGGGTCCCATCCTCAGTCAATGGTATCAGTCACCATTGCCAAGAGTCTTGATTTACTTGACCTGATAGTTGACTGAGCTCCTGGTAAGTGCTAGTGTGGATAAAAGACTTCAGATGTGGTGGTGTTCCTGCAGGTAGGGCCAGAGCAGTGTCTCAATGAGTGAGCTCGGGGGTGGGGGGGGGCAGCCAGGGGTCGGAAATGGTGACAGCAAGGAAGGGATTTGCAAGGGAGAGAAACAGACCATGATTCAATGGCATCTGCATGGCTCAAAACCATTACAGTTGGAGTCGTGTCAAGTGACCGAAAGGAGAGGGGACAGGGATGCATACACTGAGAGAGGCCCAATTTACACTCTGAAAGGTTTCTAGTTGACTTGACAACACTGGGACCATCACGTGCATAAAATATCAGTGCATAAAGGCAACGTGGGTACACCCAGGTTCATGCCTCATATGTGCAGTGTAGGGAGAACAACATGACACATCCCCTGGGTACATGGAATGTGAGGGGCCTGTGCGAAATTGGTGGCGAATGTGTAGAAGGCAACCGCCCAATAGAATATCCATGCACACCTGGACTGGGGGGAGGGATGCAGACATGTAGAGGACACCAAGTAGCAAGTCGTCAGTGCGAGGGAACAATGAGCTTTTTAAGTGAATTCAACTAAAAATCTGTGTCCCTAGAACAGGAGATCACTTCACAAGTCTATAGAACATATGCAATCAGATGGGACATGAACTAGAGGACAGGATTCAGGTTTTTGTGTTCACCATCTGGTTTCTGTGCTGCTCAGCTGCCTACACTGAGGAAAGTGTTCTTCATGTTTGGCGAGTGATGTCCTGAGCTGGCATTCAGGCTCAGTGGTAGAGAAACTGCTTCGCATGTCAAGGTCCTGGGTTCTATTCGCTCCCTTGAAAATGAGTATTACAGGCATGAATAGGAATAGGATCGATGGCATCAGTGTCTTGAAGGAGGAACTCTGGATGGGCAGCCTCAGAGACCATGCGAGGAAGTGATTGCCTATGACCCAATAATACAATATTTCTTTTTGGAAAGAGGAGAGGGGAAACATATAGTGATGTAACATATTAAGTGAGTGCAGAATAAAGCACACAGAAGGAAAAGGTCACTGACGGAGTAAATCCGTGCATAGAGCACAATATGGGTGTGAGCCATCAGAGAGTACAGTGGGTGTCGTGGTGGCAAGCAATCTGATTGTTTTTATGTGTCTTCTTCATATGTCTCACTGGCTCATCATCTATTTTTGTGTCCAAGTCCAATATGGACCTCAGTCTCTCAGGAGCCTGACACTCCCGCCTAGCTGTCCACTGCACATCTGGAAACTCTGCAGCACGTTAGCCTAAGCTTCCTCATTCATGATTATAAATCCCTAAATCCAGTGGTGGATCTTGGGGTTTACACACAACCGAGTTAATGCTTGCCTTGAATGGTATTTTTCTCAGGTTGATAAAGGCAATTTTGTACCAACGTGAATGCCCACGTTGACATTGGCCTTTTCTGTATCCAATCTCCCCTTCCAATGGGGGATACCAAAGAATGAGGAATGGGAGCCTTTCAGAGGTTTTCACATAATGCCACCATTTCAGGTGTGTCCATAGACGCCTTTCCAAAGAACTCCTAGTGCAAAATGTACCTGGTGTGATAGTCTTGACATCCTTCCTCCTGGCACCCTTCATCTCTGGGTCTGTACTTTCACCAGAATGTCTCAATGCAGTGGGAGGCTGGATGGGTTTGGGAAAATGATATCAAATAAATGCTGTGTATTTACTGCAATGTGTAGGTCATAGGAAGAGAAGCGCAAGGTGCAGTTACCTTCAAGGAAGGAGCCCTCTGAGATCCTGAAAAGGAAAAGGGACACAGAGTCAATTAGCCATGCATGTGACAAAACCAGCCATAGCTTGGTCTCATATTAAGAAGGAGCTGGACACTCATGCTTCACTTTGGGAATAACTTTGGTAGCCTTGGGCCCTTTAGGGTTTGTGTGCATATTTCCTGGTTTTGGGTCCTCAAAACCACAAGGCTGCATGGTACCACCTTAAACCGGGGCAGAAACGTAGGTTGAATCAACACAAGCAGTGAAGTTTCCAACCCTGAGACTCTTTGCAATAGCCATAAATCAAAGAGGAAAGCGAATGGATGCCACCGGAAAGAGGCACAGTGAGGAAAGATGTGATGGCACATATGTTCCTTGACACCTATGGGAGTTCTTCAGTGCGCTGCACTCCCAACACCTGAGCTGTTCCTCCAGTTGTGCTAGAAGTCAGTGAGCACCAATTGTGTAGAGTCCAGTGAAAGGGGTCATCCATTTCTGATCCAAGAACTTTGCCTCCACCCATTGCCTGACATACACACTTTCGGCAGAAGGGCTCATTCAAAACATTCTTGATTTCCATACCCACGGGGGACACTGGTGTGCCCTCCTTTCTTGCATCCTCTGGTTTTGAGAACTTGAGCTTGCTTGATGAAGACACAGGAGAAGACAGAGGGCCCATTTCTGAGAAAGCAATGGATGGTAAGATTAATATCTCAAAGTATGGTAATGCAAAGGGAATGGTCAATTTTGTGTGATTGCAGAAGTATTTTCCACCGATAACTTTCCCTACTTAAAACATTTGGGAAGGCCCATTAAAAATAAGACTTTGGACACTCAAAATATAAGTTCTATTAAGACTTCTTTTTCTAATAAATCTACTTTCCTATATCTTGGCCATTTTTCAAGAATTTTCATGAAATGCCTCTCATAGAATGATCTCTGAATGATGTCCTGTGTCAGTGAAGAGTTGAGCACCTTTGTAGCTTGCTGAAAGCCCTGGATTCCATCGAACTATTTCCCCCTTCCCAGAGTTGGGAATGAGATGAGTGCTGTCTTTTGAAAACATCCAATGCTTCTACAATCATTGTTATCCCATGTGAACCATTAACTTCCCTGCAAAATGCAGGCTCCTCTCCTGAAAGTGTCTCAGAGTGAAATGACTTTCTCACATTTGACCCCATTCTACCATTTTCATCTTTATTAAAACATCTATGAACAAATAGTAGTCATAGGTTTTTGAAGGAACTCAGATTAAATGCATTTTGTCCTTCCTCATCCTTATCTCCTTATGTGCCTAAATATCTTTCTTCTTTTCTCCATCATTGCACCTACTCTTCAGGTTTTCAAAAAGAACTTCTTACACTTTGTTCTTCATCATTGTGTTTGAGGTTCTGTTTATGAATCCTTTCTAATTAGTTCTTTCCCAATTCAGTACAGTATCAAATAATATTTCTTTGTTCTTATTCTTTATTCTTACACCTTGTCAAGAAGCATGTTCTGAAATGAAATCAAAATATTTGCCTTCCATTCATCTGGTTTTTGTCCTCAGCTATCATCACATTGCTCTTCCCTGAGCATTCTTGAAATAGAAATCCATTACCTTAGTTCTCTTAATGTGGTTTAATGACCATGAACATTCCAATCACCTTAGAATGCATTGGAAATGCAGAATCAAAGACCTTCTGAATTGCAATGTGTATTTTGAACCTCATCTCCAACAAATAACTCATAGAACTGGAGAAATCTGGCCTATAGCAGTCCAACACTAAATCCTCTACCTTAATTTCATATTTTCATTCGAGCCTCAAGCTCCTCTGTACCCTGTCCCCCAAATTGAATCTGTATAAAGATTCAATATGTCCACTGGACATTTCATGAGGTTGTGGTTTTGGTGATCACTCCATAACCAAGTCTGCTCTAATCCCCATTCTCACATCCTGTGGATTATCTACTGTCATTGGAAATAGCAGCATTGTATATGTTGTCAAATTATGTATATGGCTGTGGGAACATATAGGTTTATGTTTATTTGTGGTAAACGCAAGGTAGCTCTGGATGACCTAGTAATTCATTTTTAATGCCATTCTCACCAATAGGAAGAAAAGAAAAGTGGGAAAAAATAGCACTGTATTTCAGACCAGGTTTGGTACTGGAAACTCATATATTTTCCTCACAATTTTCATATGCTGCTCTCCCTCTTTCTAATGTATGACCTGAGTTTTCCCCTTCAGAGTGCACATCTGGTTCTTTTTTATCCATTTACTCCCTGCACTCTGCTTTGCTCATTCTTCATTCCACTTTCTACTTTTCTCTTCAGTATTTCCCAACATTGCTTTTATCAGGCTTTGAAATAGAATTAATAGTTTGGATCATCTGATCACACTCTGAATTTTACCTGTCACTAAAACATGAGAAGATATATCCCTATTACCTTTCCCTTTTGGTCCAAGTATTTAGTACATTCATATCCTCAATTACTCAAATATATTTACTGCTTAGAATTTTTTTAAAAAATATTTTGTCCAACAAACATTTTAAAAATATGTGGCTCTTACCTTCCACAATATGCTTTTTCATTTGAAGTGCATCCAAAGAAAAATGATCAAAGCACTTTGGTGAACAAATCTCACAGATGCGCTGTTAAAATTAATGTCAGTATTGAGTTGCAGAGTCTTAATTACTATTTAAATGCAGACAGCTAAATTTCCACTTTTAAAATCAATAAGAATATATACTAGACAAGTACACGCTTAAAACTTAAACATTTGAAAGAATTTTGTATATCCTCTCCAATTAAGCTTAACTTTCAATGTTATGGCTAAGGACTCGAAAACAAGAATGCAAAGACAGAAGAAAACATTCACTGACAACATACTAAATGATGTGTATAACTTCACAAAGATATAACATCTCTACACCTAACCATACTCAATATTTTCTACCAAAAATAAGAGAATATTTAAAAATATTCTTAGAAATACACTTGATGTTAGACAGCTTTAAACATTTGAAACATTTAAAGACAAAGTATTTTGTGTTAACACTAATATTTGATAAGACAATTTGAATTGTTGTATGCGGAGCAGAAATGGAGCATTCTCACATTTGCTTCATTTTAGCTAATCAAAGACTTCAGAAATGTTAATATCTTTTGGGAAAATTTTTACTGAGAGGAAAAATCATTTAAAAAAGTACCAAAATAGTAAGAAAAATGTTCCTTTATTTTAGCTGTATATAACAGCGAACATTATGGGGGAGAGTATGCAGCAATTTCCACTTAGGAAAAGTGTACCAAGGGAGAAAAATGGGAGTGCATAAGCACACTGTGCTTGTCAGCTGCTCCCTGGATTTGACATAGTTCAACTGGTGTGTGGCTGTATGTTGAGGTGATGCTATAAAACACTGCTGTATAAATATAGAGAGCCAGACACCAGATGAAACCCAGAAGTACTGGGTTCTATAAAAGAATTTACCAAAGAATCAGACTGCATTAGTGTCAGAACAAAACTGGTTAGGGTGAAGAGGGAAAGTTGTCCTCCTGGAGGCCCAGTGAGGGAATCCCAGCCATTTCAACAAAAGCTCATGCCACTCAAGTTAAATAAATGGTTTTCAGCAAGAAGGGACCTGGATTCTGCCTGACAAGTCAAGGGAGCACAGGTGCAATGAAGACTTTTCCCTGCAGTTTCAGAGTGCCTGGCCAGGACCCATCTTCATTAGGGCTCTTATTTTCTTGGTTTTAGTCATGAGAGATCAGAAAAGCCAGGCATTTGATTTCAGCGTTCCAAGACCCACTATGACCTGACTTCTCTAGGCTGGAAGACACCCACACAAAGAGTGTGGCTGAGTCAACAGAAGTTAAGACACAATGAAATATTTGAACCATGAGATGTGACCACACTTTAACATGAATACATTCAATGGCCACTGCTGTTACATTTGTTCATAATTTCAACCAGCTATCAATTATTCTCATATTTGATCATAACTCATTGATCATTTAAGGAGGATAGCCAAATGGAAGCACAAACAATAAAAAAATTCTCCTCAATCCCAAGGATGAAACTGATCTGTGATCTACCATGAATTCTGAAATTATTTGAAGATTCATAACCAGTTTGAATATTTTCAGAACTATGAAATAATTGATGATATTCCTATTCTAACTTTGCTTTTAAAGGTAATTTTATTTGACTTATTCTTCATTAAGAAAGCAATGATAAGTATAGGAAGTCAGAAACTTGAATTTAAATGTTTACATACCGTTGTTGACTGCTGGTGTTCAGTACCATCAAGAGTATCTTGCCCTTCCTTTGGTGTCACATCTAAATGTGGTTCTGCTGATGAAAGTATAGATTTACTCACATGGCATAGAACAATTATAAAGATGGGTCCTCTAGCATAATAAAGATAAGTATATCTAACAATAATTTATTTATATTTTCCCATATCTGTATTAAGCTTAACTGTTAGCTGAATATTTACTATTAAATTTATATTGCCACTGTGTGTGAGTGGGTGTGCTCCTGGAAATGAACCCATGGACTTGTGCATGTATTGCAATATTCTGCCACTGAGTTTCATCTCTAGGTCTTTAATAGTATTTTGAGACACTGTCACTCAGCATTCCCAGGATGGCTTGAAAGCTGCAATCCTCCTTCCTCAGTCCCTCACATAGCTGGGATTACAGATGTGCTTCACTGCACCCAGCTATTATTGACTTCTCTAGGAAATACTGAGACTAATCCAAAACTTTAAAAACCTCTTGGGGAGCAACTACAAGTCACCAGGTTCAATGCACACAAGCATGTCCAAGATTTACCACTCAAACAAATGGAAAGTCCTCAGAAACAAAATTTTAAAATCCCATAGAAATATGACAATTCACACTGTTTACTAGGCTCTGCCTCAGAAGAGGAATTTTGAAACAGCCCCTCTTCAGTACTAGTAATTTCCAACATGACTGATAGCATTACACCTTTATCAATTATGCCAATTTCCTCACATCTGAAATGTTTTTGTCTTCTATTCTGATAGATTTCTTTTCTTCTTTTATGACTCAGAACTTTTATGGAGTCTTGCTTAATTATGTCTTTCTCTGCTGACATAGGGTGGTGTTTGTTTTATTTTTGTTTTTATATCTATTACACGTTAATGAAGACTGGATAAACAATAAAGTATTTAAGATTTACATTTAAGATTAAAGAGTCCAACAGTTTCATTTCTCCTGAATCAAAAGAATCACTATTATCCTTTGTGCATATTTGATTATATGACCTCTGTAACTCTCTCTGTATCATGTACACAAAAAGAATGAGAAGTTATACTCAATTTCTGCATGATGTGTCTAATGCGTTCTCCTGTCATGTATAACTAATTGGAACAAAATAAGTACTACAGATAATATAATAGGATAATGAGGTCCTATGAAGATTTTCTGCCCATTTCTAGAAACCTGAGTTGCTTTGCATTTTTTTAAATATTTTTTCAGTTGTCAATGGACCTTTCTTTCATTTATTGGTACAAGATGCTGAGAATCAAACCCAGTGCCTCCCACATGCTAGGCAAATGCTCTGCCATGAGCCACAACCCCAGCCCAGCTTTGTGAGTATTTTTAAAGTACATATAATTTTTATTTGTTCAATTGTGTTATACATGACATTAGATTGTATTTTGACATATTTACACAAATTCAGAGTACATCTTATACTAATTAGGATCCTAACTAGTATTTCTATATGATTTAAGTGAAATAACCCCATCCCCCCAAAAAAACCCCAAATATTCCCTCTGATATGTAGATGCTAACACACAACAATGGGTGGGAGTAAACTAGGAGTTAGATTAGAAAAGGGGAATGAACAGAATGGAGCAGAAACAGTGGAATGATTCTGACATCACTTTCCTATGTACATAGTCTGGTGTTTCTTTGCTTGGTCCTTTCTTAATACTTTATTAATTTCTTCTACTGATTCTTCACAACTTCTTCTGTAAATTATTCATTTACAAATTTCACTCTTTACTCATGTGCTGGAGAAAATAAATGTATCAGTCAACTTTGTCAACAATCTTTACGTGACCTAACAATTGACTGAGCTCCTGGAATGTGCTAGTGTGGATAAAAGTTGTCAGAAATGTGGCCTGAGCTGTTTCTTATGGTGTGTGGTTAATAGCCATGGGCAGGAAATGGTGAGAGCATGAAAGTTGCAAGAGAAAAAGACAACAATTCTATGTCAAAAATATGGAGATTAATGAGGAGTAATGACAGGGAACATTAAAGACAAGGGAAAGGGTTAAATATACAGAGTTAGGCATGATTTGTATAAAGAAAGATTTATAGTTAACTTTAAAATACTTGGACTAGGGCTGAGGTTGTAGCGCAGTTGTAGGGCAAGGTGAAGTGCTTGCCTAGCATGTGTGAGGCACTGGGTTCGATTCTCAGCACCACATATAAATTAATAAATAAAAGTTTTCCATCAACAACTAAAAAAAATTAAAATATTTGGACTATCATATTGTACACAATGGTTCATACTCATATTTGCACTGTAGCTAGAACCCTACAAATGCCATGGGCAGGAGCAATGTGAGGTACATAAGCATAAACAGTGGTGAAGGCAATGGTACAAAATAAACAAGATATCAACCTGAACTGGGGAAATGTTTCCAGATACAAGATACAAAGTTTTCAGTGCCAGTATAAAATGAAGTTTTAAAATGAATTAAAAGTATACAGACTGCAAACATTTCAAATGTTTTCATACACATCTTTCCAGAGAACTCATATTACACAGATTTACCTGATTTAAGTATCTTTGCATCCTTCATCCATACTGATTGATTTGGAGGAGTATCATTTATTTCAAGGAAGGCCTAAATGATTTTGAAAAAAAATATATTAAATAAATGTTGTGTATTTCAAACAAAAGATAGGTAATATGGCAAGCTTAATTTTACAGTATAGAATGCTC
This sequence comes from Ictidomys tridecemlineatus, assembly GCF_052094955.1. Lineage (NCBI taxonomy): Eukaryota > Metazoa > Chordata > Mammalia > Rodentia > Sciuridae > Ictidomys > Ictidomys tridecemlineatus. Next base: position 240,618 of record NW_027524288.1, on the reverse strand, counting down.
CACAGTCTCAATTTGTGCATGTTTTTGGGCAGCTCCTACTGCAGCCCAACAAATATTTCCATGTACACAAAGCCAATATTCAAGACAATTTATTTCTGCTTCTGAAAATGGTTCTGTAACACTTCCTGGTAGGCATACAGGAGGGTATGTCACATTAGAGACTCCAGTCTTCTTGGACTAGAATTGAGAACAAATAAGGAGATCATAGTTGCTAGCCAGAAAACCCAGAAGACTGATTAATTCTAAAAATAGATGTTGTAGAAATAAGCATCCACTTTTTAATTACATCAGCAAGGAAAAATTGTCTAGGTCTTGAATTTTTTTTAGTTTTTTATATCTTTAATCATTATTTTTTAATCTATTCATTGTCTTTTCCTTTTTTCAATGTTTTTGTACTTGTTTTCTCATCTCTCATTTCTATTTGCATCATTTCCCTTTTTAATTTTCACCCTCATTTTCCTCCTGTAGATTTTACCTTCCACCACTTTTTCCTTCATTTTTTAATTTTTTTTTTAACTTCTTCTATCTTGGAATATTAATTTTGGAGTTACTTACACCATTTTTTTTTTGTGCTTTCTGCATTATTAACACTCTCTTCACATTGGTTAGATAATTTAGAGTCATCATTTTAAACATATTTTCTTACACATCAACAAATGCTTTTCTTTGAAGTTGTTGCTCTTCCTGGTGACATTCTTTTAGAAATTGTTTTGAATGAATGATCCTATCACTTTATCACATCGAGTCAGAGCTTTGAAAATATGACTTAACTATATCTCAGGACAAAGCGTAGGATTCGTGAGCGTTGATTGGCGGCAGCGAGAAACGTCCTTGGCGCTCACTGGCTCTGTCATTCGCGGGAAGGAATTGGTGGCGCCAGAAAAAAGTAGAAACAAGGTTGTCGCAGCAGCGGGATTCTGAGGAGTTGGGCGAGCCCACCAAACCGGAACTTTCTGGACTTCTTTCCCAAAGAAATTGCAACCGACATGTGGAATAGTGGATTTGAAAGATATAGCAGCTCCACCACCTTTGGGGGAGCCAGCAGCTACACTCAGTCCCCGGGAGGCTTCGGATCGCCGACACCTTCCCAGGCTGAAAAGAAATCAAGAGCCCAAGCCCAGCACATTGTACCCTGTACCATATCTCAGCTGCTTTCTGCTACTCTGGTTGATGACATGTTCAAAACTGGGAATGTTGAAATTTCACAGGTCACTGTTGTGGGAATAATCAAGGCTCCAACCAATATTGTTTACAAAAAAGATGCATGACAGCTGCACCCATGGATGTTTGCCAGTGGGTGGACACAGATGACACCAGTGGTGAAAATACTGTACTTCCTCCAGAAACATATGTGAAAGTGGCTGGCCACCTGAGATCCTTTCAGAACAAAAAGAGCCTGGTAGCCTTTAAGATCATGCCCCTGGAGGATATGAATGAATTTACCACATATATCCTGGAAATAGTCAATGCGCACATGGTGCTGAGCAAATCCAACAGCCAGCCCTCAGTAGGGAGAGCATCTATCAACAATCCAGGAATGGGGGAAGCAGGAAACTTCAGTGGGAATAGCATCATGCCAACAAATGGCCTCACTGTGGTCCAAAACCAAGTGCTGAATTTGATAAAGGCTTGCCCAAGACCCGAAGGGTTGAACTTTCAGGATCTCAGGACTCGGCTCCAACACATGCCTGTAGCTTCAGTCAAGCAAGCTGTGGATTTTCTTAGCAACGAGGGACACATCTATTCTACTGTGGATGACGATCACTTTAAATCCACAGATGCAGAATAACTGGATTTCACTGGGTACCTGAGATATTTCCAGCTGGATCTTTTTGCACAGTCCATTGCCTCCAGCTCTGTATATATATGATCAAGTGACTTCAAAGAAGGAGATTCATCTGTAAAGAGTTTTAGCTGGCTTGAAACTTACTGACTGCTTTTCTGTTTTTGTATTTTGTGGTTTTGAAGCTCAAAGGGAGATGGACAGTTGACAGGGATGTAAACCAGGATGGAATTTCTCAAGTTTCAAGTAAGCTCCTTAGGATACCAGGGTAGATGGGATTAGAAGAGATGCGCTACCAAGAGAGTTAGGCATTTACTTAACACCTGGGAGTTTCTGTTCTTGAAGTTTTTCTGTTCAAATGAGCAGGATGAAGGTCTGTGGGCAGAGCACCAACCAAGGAACCCACTGCCCTCTGTCTATTTTTGTTTCCCACTCTGGTTCTATGGTTACTTTCAAAATTGCACTTTTGTTCCCCTTCTTGCCTTGTCTGCTGCTGAAGATGGGTTTATATAAAAATGAGATTTAGCATGCTAGCATTATAGGACGGAGGAGGAGAAGAAATGTTAAATAAAACATTGCAAAAAAAACTATATCTCAGGACATATTCAACAGAGAAATCTCAATACAATGACTCACATCAAATATCAGATGAAAAATCAATCCAAATACATGCACAAACAGTATATTAACACAAGTAACATGAGGGAACAATACAATAAGAAACCAACAAGTTTTCTATTTCCACAACAACTCTATTTACATATCAACATTGTCAAACAGCTAAACAAAGAATTTAAAAAATTGACTGTAAAAAAATCAAGAAACAAAGAACACTAAGAAATAAATTATTAATGATAATGTAGATTTTTAAGAAAAATTCCATCACATCAGAAGGTAGCTTTATTTATATGTATTTTTTAACAATTTTATCTTATTCCTTCCATGTGTGTGTGTGTGTGTTGAGAGAGAGAGAGAGAGAGAGAGAGAGAGAGAGAAAGAGAGAGAGGGGGGGATATATATGCTGGCTGTTCTGATTATTTGTATAATAATCAAATTATTATATAATTTGATATATATTATATATGATATGTTATATAATAATTTGATATATATTGTATCATATATAATATATATACACACATATTTGTCTTGTGTTATCTCATATTTAGCATTTTTAATGTAATTCTCTTTTGCTAGCATTGCCTTGTGAAGGTACAGATTTATTGGATTGTTTGATATTCTATTATTTTCATGTGTATATTTTACCTATTTCTCTCCCAATATTTTCTTCTACTCTTGGCCAAATTCTAATATTCTCTCTCCCTCTCTCCAACACTATGATTTTTCTATTTTTCCCATTCCTCTGAATAAACATTGCCTGCTACTGCTCTTCTGCATTCTCTTTTTTCACTTTATAAAATTGTGGTCTATTCTAACTTCCCATCAAATTTACTTTTTCCCTAATTAATTGCATTTTTACCATTGTTCAAAACTAAATGGTTTAGATACCATCTGCTCATACTACTATTTGCTTTTTTAACCAACTGAAAACAAGAGTTTATCATCAATATATTTCTTTTTTTATTTGTTCTTATTAGTTATACATGACAGTAGAATGTATTTTCACATATTATACATACATGGAGCATAACCTCTCATTCTTCTGGTTGTACATTATATAGATTTACATTGGTCATGTAATCATATATGCACATAAGAATGTAATGAATGTCTGATTCATTCTACTATCTTTCTGTTCCCATCCCTCCTCCCTTTACTTCATTCCCATTTGTCTAATCCAAAGTACTTCAATTCTTCCCTACCCACCCACCCACCCTTATTGTGAGTTAGCATCTGCATATCAGAGAGAACATTTGGCCTTTGGTTTTGGGGGATTAGCTTATTTCCCTTAGAATGATAGTCTCCTGTTCCATCCATTATCAGCAAATGCCACAGTTTTACTTTTCAGACCCCCTGGTACATGAAAATTGAATAGGCCAGCAGACAGGCACAAAGAGAGTGTGGAAGAATCTAGCAGGGCAACTCAGAATATCATGGGATTGAAAATGTCTTTCCTGATTGCATAGTCCGAACATTCAATGTGGATCTATGGGAAAGCAAAGGTGTCTTTCTTTTCTTTCTTTCTTTCCCTTTCTTCCTTTTTTTCTTTTTTCCTTTCTTTTTTCTTTCTTTCTTTTTTTCTCTGTCCTTCCCTCTCTCTCTCTTTCTTTCTTTCCTTTTAAATATTCATTTTCTATCCTGCTCCTTTTGTCAATTTGTTTATTACTTCTGCAAGCCTTTGGGGGAGTTTCTTGGATCTTGGAGATACAAGATCCTATTCTTGTGTCAACAGTAATGTTTTAACATCTTCCTTTCCTATTCTTGCCCCTTCCCCCATTTTCTCATGGCTCTCTTGCCTGAATGCTCAGGAAGCTGTGTTCCAGAATTGACCCAGTTCTCTCATGGGGAATAGACACTGAAGACAAGGCCTCTTGAAATCCATGGCCCTTGATTAGAGGCTAGTAGTATAATCCTAACCTTTTGGGCCACAAGTAGGGACCACGCCATTGGTGTTTTTCATTAGTTCATCATAATAACCATCTGTTAAATCAGTCTAATATTTGATCATAAGTCATTGATCATTTCAGGTGGTTATCCAAATGGAAGCAGAAAACCCCAAGCAATTTTAGGCCTCAGACCTAAGGAGCAACTAGTTCAATAAGGTACCATGAATTCTGAAATGGTTTGCACATTCTTAAACTTTCCAAGTGTTTTTAGACCTAAGGACTCAGTGATGATCTCGGCTTGATGAGAATAGTCAGAGAGGTCATTTCATGGGGCCTACTGTCCATGAGTAGAGCAAGGCAAGTGTTGGGAAGCCAGGAAGGGAAATGGACATGTTTACATACCTTTGGCTTCCGCATCTTGGAACCACCAAGGGTTGTGCCCGCTTCCTCTGCCTTCACATGGAAATGTGGTTCTGCTGACAAATATGCAGATTGACATAAATGAATTAGAACATCCTGAACAGGGATGCTGTGTCCTAATGCAAATACATAGGTCTAACAGTAATTCACTTCTCTTTTCCCACACATGCATTTACCTGCAGCTTCACTTTCAGCTGAATGCTGATTTTATTACTTACATTGCTACTGTGTGTGAGTGAGTGATCCTGGAATGGAACCCATGGACTTTGGCATGCTTGGCAAACACTCTGCCACTGGATTTTCTCCCTTGGGATCCTATTCTAGGTATTAGGAAAACCATTGGATGAAGCTGACATAAATTTCCTAGGTACACACACTGGTGTTTCTTGCATTGCTCCTTGGCTAGCTCTTTACTTGTTTTTCCACTGGATGATTCCCTTAGTTCTGGATCATCACGATTTCTGGGTTGCAGGGAACAACATTATGGGTCCCATCCTCAGTCAATGGTATCAGTCACCATTGCCAAGAGTCTTGATTTACTTGACCTGATAGTTGACTGAGCTCCTGGTAAGTGCTAGTGTGGATAAAAGACTTCAGATGTGGTGGTGTTCCTGCAGGTAGGGCCAGAGCAGTGTCTCAATGAGTGAGCTCGGGGGTGGGGGGGGGCAGCCAGGGGTCGGAAATGGTGACAGCAAGGAAGGGATTTGCAAGGGAGAGAAACAGACCATGATTCAATGGCATCTGCATGGCTCAAAACCATTACAGTTGGAGTCGTGTCAAGTGACCGAAAGGAGAGGGGACAGGGATGCATACACTGAGAGAGGCCCAATTTACACTCTGAAAGGTTTCTAGTTGACTTGACAACACTGGGACCATCACGTGCATAAAATATCAGTGCATAAAGGCAACGTGGGTACACCCAGGTTCATGCCTCATATGTGCAGTGTAGGGAGAACAACATGACACATCCCCTGGGTACATGGAATGTGAGGGGCCTGTGCGAAATTGGTGGCGAATGTGTAGAAGGCAACCGCCCAATAGAATATCCATGCACACCTGGACTGGGGGGAGGGATGCAGACATGTAGAGGACACCAAGTAGCAAGTCGTCAGTGCGAGGGAACAATGAGCTTTTTAAGTGAATTCAACTAAAAATCTGTGTCCCTAGAACAGGAGATCACTTCACAAGTCTATAGAACATATGCAATCAGATGGGACATGAACTAGAGGACAGGATTCAGGTTTTTGTGTTCACCATCTGGTTTCTGTGCTGCTCAGCTGCCTACACTGAGGAAAGTGTTCTTCATGTTTGGCGAGTGATGTCCTGAGCTGGCATTCAGGCTCAGTGGTAGAGAAACTGCTTCGCATGTCAAGGTCCTGGGTTCTATTCGCTCCCTTGAAAATGAGTATTACAGGCATGAATAGGAATAGGATCGATGGCATCAGTGTCTTGAAGGAGGAACTCTGGATGGGCAGCCTCAGAGACCATGCGAGGAAGTGATTGCCTATGACCCAATAATACAATATTTCTTTTTGGAAAGAGGAGAGGGGAAACATATAGTGATGTAACATATTAAGTGAGTGCAGAATAAAGCACACAGAAGGAAAAGGTCACTGACGGAGTAAATCCGTGCATAGAGCACAATATGGGTGTGAGCCATCAGAGAGTACAGTGGGTGTCGTGGTGGCAAGCAATCTGATTGTTTTTATGTGTCTTCTTCATATGTCTCACTGGCTCATCATCTATTTTTGTGTCCAAGTCCAATATGGACCTCAGTCTCTCAGGAGCCTGACACTCCCGCCTAGCTGTCCACTGCACATCTGGAAACTCTGCAGCACGTTAGCCTAAGCTTCCTCATTCATGATTATAAATCCCTAAATCCAGTGGTGGATCTTGGGGTTTACACACAACCGAGTTAATGCTTGCCTTGAATGGTATTTTTCTCAGGTTGATAAAGGCAATTTTGTACCAACGTGAATGCCCACGTTGACATTGGCCTTTTCTGTATCCAATCTCCCCTTCCAATGGGGGATACCAAAGAATGAGGAATGGGAGCCTTTCAGAGGTTTTCACATAATGCCACCATTTCAGGTGTGTCCATAGACGCCTTTCCAAAGAACTCCTAGTGCAAAATGTACCTGGTGTGATAGTCTTGACATCCTTCCTCCTGGCACCCTTCATCTCTGGGTCTGTACTTTCACCAGAATGTCTCAATGCAGTGGGAGGCTGGATGGGTTTGGGAAAATGATATCAAATAAATGCTGTGTATTTACTGCAATGTGTAGGTCATAGGAAGAGAAGCGCAAGGTGCAGTTACCTTCAAGGAAGGAGCCCTCTGAGATCCTGAAAAGGAAAAGGGACACAGAGTCAATTAGCCATGCATGTGACAAAACCAGCCATAGCTTGGTCTCATATTAAGAAGGAGCTGGACACTCATGCTTCACTTTGGGAATAACTTTGGTAGCCTTGGGCCCTTTAGGGTTTGTGTGCATATTTCCTGGTTTTGGGTCCTCAAAACCACAAGGCTGCATGGTACCACCTTAAACCGGGGCAGAAACGTAGGTTGAATCAACACAAGCAGTGAAGTTTCCAACCCTGAGACTCTTTGCAATAGCCATAAATCAAAGAGGAAAGCGAATGGATGCCACCGGAAAGAGGCACAGTGAGGAAAGATGTGATGGCACATATGTTCCTTGACACCTATGGGAGTTCTTCAGTGCGCTGCACTCCCAACACCTGAGCTGTTCCTCCAGTTGTGCTAGAAGTCAGTGAGCACCAATTGTGTAGAGTCCAGTGAAAGGGGTCATCCATTTCTGATCCAAGAACTTTGCCTCCACCCATTGCCTGACATACACACTTTCGGCAGAAGGGCTCATTCAAAACATTCTTGATTTCCATACCCACGGGGGACACTGGTGTGCCCTCCTTTCTTGCATCCTCTGGTTTTGAGAACTTGAGCTTGCTTGATGAAGACACAGGAGAAGACAGAGGGCCCATTTCTGAGAAAGCAATGGATGGTAAGATTAATATCTCAAAGTATGGTAATGCAAAGGGAATGGTCAATTTTGTGTGATTGCAGAAGTATTTTCCACCGATAACTTTCCCTACTTAAAACATTTGGGAAGGCCCATTAAAAATAAGACTTTGGACACTCAAAATATAAGTTCTATTAAGACTTCTTTTTCTAATAAATCTACTTTCCTATATCTTGGCCATTTTTCAAGAATTTTCATGAAATGCCTCTCATAGAATGATCTCTGAATGATGTCCTGTGTCAGTGAAGAGTTGAGCACCTTTGTAGCTTGCTGAAAGCCCTGGATTCCATCGAACTATTTCCCCCTTCCCAGAGTTGGGAATGAGATGAGTGCTGTCTTTTGAAAACATCCAATGCTTCTACAATCATTGTTATCCCATGTGAACCATTAACTTCCCTGCAAAATGCAGGCTCCTCTCCTGAAAGTGTCTCAGAGTGAAATGACTTTCTCACATTTGACCCCATTCTACCATTTTCATCTTTATTAAAACATCTATGAACAAATAGTAGTCATAGGTTTTTGAAGGAACTCAGATTAAATGCATTTTGTCCTTCCTCATCCTTATCTCCTTATGTGCCTAAATATCTTTCTTCTTTTCTCCATCATTGCACCTACTCTTCAGGTTTTCAAAAAGAACTTCTTACACTTTGTTCTTCATCATTGTGTTTGAGGTTCTGTTTATGAATCCTTTCTAATTAGTTCTTTCCCAATTCAGTACAGTATCAAATAATATTTCTTTGTTCTTATTCTTTATTCTTACACCTTGTCAAGAAGCATGTTCTGAAATGAAATCAAAATATTTGCCTTCCATTCATCTGGTTTTTGTCCTCAGCTATCATCACATTGCTCTTCCCTGAGCATTCTTGAAATAGAAATCCATTACCTTAGTTCTCTTAATGTGGTTTAATGACCATGAACATTCCAATCACCTTAGAATGCATTGGAAATGCAGAATCAAAGACCTTCTGAATTGCAATGTGTATTTTGAACCTCATCTCCAACAAATAACTCATAGAACTGGAGAAATCTGGCCTATAGCAGTCCAACACTAAATCCTCTACCTTAATTTCATATTTTCATTCGAGCCTCAAGCTCCTCTGTACCCTGTCCCCCAAATTGAATCTGTATAAAGATTCAATATGTCCACTGGACATTTCATGAGGTTGTGGTTTTGGTGATCACTCCATAACCAAGTCTGCTCTAATCCCCATTCTCACATCCTGTGGATTATCTACTGTCATTGGAAATAGCAGCATTGTATATGTTGTCAAATTATGTATATGGCTGTGGGAACATATAGGTTTATGTTTATTTGTGGTAAACGCAAGGTAGCTCTGGATGACCTAGTAATTCATTTTTAATGCCATTCTCACCAATAGGAAGAAAAGAAAAGTGGGAAAAAATAGCACTGTATTTCAGACCAGGTTTGGTACTGGAAACTCATATATTTTCCTCACAATTTTCATATGCTGCTCTCCCTCTTTCTAATGTATGACCTGAGTTTTCCCCTTCAGAGTGCACATCTGGTTCTTTTTTATCCATTTACTCCCTGCACTCTGCTTTGCTCATTCTTCATTCCACTTTCTACTTTTCTCTTCAGTATTTCCCAACATTGCTTTTATCAGGCTTTGAAATAGAATTAATAGTTTGGATCATCTGATCACACTCTGAATTTTACCTGTCACTAAAACATGAGAAGATATATCCCTATTACCTTTCCCTTTTGGTCCAAGTATTTAGTACATTCATATCCTCAATTACTCAAATATATTTACTGCTTAGAATTTTTTTAAAAAATATTTTGTCCAACAAACATTTTAAAAATATGTGGCTCTTACCTTCCACAATATGCTTTTTCATTTGAAGTGCATCCAAAGAAAAATGATCAAAGCACTTTGGTGAACAAATCTCACAGATGCGCTGTTAAAATTAATGTCAGTATTGAGTTGCAGAGTCTTAATTACTATTTAAATGCAGACAGCTAAATTTCCACTTTTAAAATCAATAAGAATATATACTAGACAAGTACACGCTTAAAACTTAAACATTTGAAAGAATTTTGTATATCCTCTCCAATTAAGCTTAACTTTCAATGTTATGGCTAAGGACTCGAAAACAAGAATGCAAAGACAGAAGAAAACATTCACTGACAACATACTAAATGATGTGTATAACTTCACAAAGATATAACATCTCTACACCTAACCATACTCAATATTTTCTACCAAAAATAAGAGAATATTTAAAAATATTCTTAGAAATACACTTGATGTTAGACAGCTTTAAACATTTGAAACATTTAAAGACAAAGTATTTTGTGTTAACACTAATATTTGATAAGACAATTTGAATTGTTGTATGCGGAGCAGAAATGGAGCATTCTCACATTTGCTTCATTTTAGCTAATCAAAGACTTCAGAAATGTTAATATCTTTTGGGAAAATTTTTACTGAGAGGAAAAATCATTTAAAAAAGTACCAAAATAGTAAGAAAAATGTTCCTTTATTTTAGCTGTATATAACAGCGAACATTATGGGGGAGAGTATGCAGCAATTTCCACTTAGGAAAAGTGTACCAAGGGAGAAAAATGGGAGTGCATAAGCACACTGTGCTTGTCAGCTGCTCCCTGGATTTGACATAGTTCAACTGGTGTGTGGCTGTATGTTGAGGTGATGCTATAAAACACTGCTGTATAAATATAGAGAGCCAGACACCAGATGAAACCCAGAAGTACTGGGTTCTATAAAAGAATTTACCAAAGAATCAGACTGCATTAGTGTCAGAACAAAACTGGTTAGGGTGAAGAGGGAAAGTTGTCCTCCTGGAGGCCCAGTGAGGGAATCCCAGCCATTTCAACAAAAGCTCATGCCACTCAAGTTAAATAAATGGTTTTCAGCAAGAAGGGACCTGGATTCTGCCTGACAAGTCAAGGGAGCACAGGTGCAATGAAGACTTTTCCCTGCAGTTTCAGAGTGCCTGGCCAGGACCCATCTTCATTAGGGCTCTTATTTTCTTGGTTTTAGTCATGAGAGATCAGAAAAGCCAGGCATTTGATTTCAGCGTTCCAAGACCCACTATGACCTGACTTCTCTAGGCTGGAAGACACCCACACAAAGAGTGTGGCTGAGTCAACAGAAGTTAAGACACAATGAAATATTTGAACCATGAGATGTGACCACACTTTAACATGAATACATTCAATGGCCACTGCTGTTACATTTGTTCATAATTTCAACCAGCTATCAATTATTCTCATATTTGATCATAACTCATTGATCATTTAAGGAGGATAGCCAAATGGAAGCACAAACAATAAAAAAATTCTCCTCAATCCCAAGGATGAAACTGATCTGTGATCTACCATGAATTCTGAAATTATTTGAAGATTCATAACCAGTTTGAATATTTTCAGAACTATGAAATAATTGATGATATTCCTATTCTAACTTTGCTTTTAAAGGTAATTTTATTTGACTTATTCTTCATTAAGAAAGCAATGATAAGTATAGGAAGTCAGAAACTTGAATTTAAATGTTTACATACCGTTGTTGACTGCTGGTGTTCAGTACCATCAAGAGTATCTTGCCCTTCCTTTGGTGTCACATCTAAATGTGGTTCTGCTGATGAAAGTATAGATTTACTCACATGGCATAGAACAATTATAAAGATGGGTCCTCTAGCATAATAAAGATAAGTATATCTAACAATAATTTATTTATATTTTCCCATATCTGTATTAAGCTTAACTGTTAGCTGAATATTTACTATTAAATTTATATTGCCACTGTGTGTGAGTGGGTGTGCTCCTGGAAATGAACCCATGGACTTGTGCATGTATTGCAATATTCTGCCACTGAGTTTCATCTCTAGGTCTTTAATAGTATTTTGAGACACTGTCACTCAGCATTCCCAGGATGGCTTGAAAGCTGCAATCCTCCTTCCTCAGTCCCTCACATAGCTGGGATTACAGATGTGCTTCACTGCACCCAGCTATTATTGACTTCTCTAGGAAATACTGAGACTAATCCAAAACTTTAAAAACCTCTTGGGGAGCAACTACAAGTCACCAGGTTCAATGCACACAAGCATGTCCAAGATTTACCACTCAAACAAATGGAAAGTCCTCAGAAACAAAATTTTAAAATCCCATAGAAATATGACAATTCACACTGTTTACTAGGCTCTGCCTCAGAAGAGGAATTTTGAAACAGCCCCTCTTCAGTACTAGTAATTTCCAACATGACTGATAGCATTACACCTTTATCAATTATGCCAATTTCCTCACATCTGAAATGTTTTTGTCTTCTATTCTGATAGATTTCTTTTCTTCTTTTATGACTCAGAACTTTTATGGAGTCTTGCTTAATTATGTCTTTCTCTGCTGACATAGGGTGGTGTTTGTTTTATTTTTGTTTTTATATCTATTACACGTTAATGAAGACTGGATAAACAATAAAGTATTTAAGATTTACATTTAAGATTAAAGAGTCCAACAGTTTCATTTCTCCTGAATCAAAAGAATCACTATTATCCTTTGTGCATATTTGATTATATGACCTCTGTAACTCTCTCTGTATCATGTACACAAAAAGAATGAGAAGTTATACTCAATTTCTGCATGATGTGTCAAATGCGTTCTCCTGTCATGTATAACTAATTGGAACAAAATAAGTACTACAGATAATATAATAGGATAATGAGGTCCTATGAAGATTTTCTGCCCATTTCTAGAAACCTGAGTTGCTTTGCATTTTTTTAAATATTTTTTCAGTTGTCAATGGACCTTTCTTTCATTTATTGGTACAAGATGCTGAGAATCAAACCCAGTGCCTCCCACATGCTAGGCAAATGCTCTGCCATGAGCCACAACCCCAGCCCAGCTTTGTGAGTATTTTTAAAGTACATATAATTTTTATTTGTTCAATTGTGTTATACATGACATTAGATTGTATTTTGACATATTTACACAAATTCAGAGTACATCTTATACTAATTAGGATCCTAACTAGTATTTCTATATGATTTAAGTGAAATAACCCCATCCCCCCAAAAAAAACCCCAAATATTCCCTCTGATATGTAGATGCTAACACACAACAATGGGTGGGAGTAAACTAGGAGTTAGATTAGAAAAGGGGAATGAACAGAATGGAGCAGAAACAGTGGAATGATTCTGACATCACTTTCCTATGTACATAGTCTGGTGTTTCTTTGCTTGGTCCTTTCTTAATACTTTATTAATTTCTTCTACTGATTCTTCACAACTTCTTCTGTAAATTATTCATTTACAAATTTCACTCTTTACTCATGTGCTGGAGAAAATAAATGTATCAGTCAACTTTGTCAACAATCTTTACGTGACCTAACAATTGACTGAGCTCCTGGAATGTGCTAGTGTGGATAAAAGTTGTCAGAAATGTGGCCTGAGCTGTTTCTTATGGTGTGTGGTTAATAGCCATGGGCAGGAAATGGTGAGAGCATGAAAGTTGCAAGAGAAAAAGACAACAATTCTATGTCAAAAATATGGAGATTAATGAGGAGTAATGACAGGGAACATTAAAGACAAGGGAAAGGGTTAAATATACAGAGTTAGGCATGATTTGTATAAAGAAAGATTTATAGTTAACTTTAAAATACTTGGACTAGGGCTGAGGTTGTAGCGCAGTTGTAGGGCAAGGTGAAGTGCTTGCCTAGCATGTGTGAGGCACTGGGTTCGATTCTCAGCACCACATATAAATTAATAAATAAAAGTTTTCCATCAACAACTAAAAAAAATTAAAATATTTGGACTATCATATTGTACACAATGGTTCATACTCATATTTGCACTGTAGCTAGAACCCTACAAATGCCATGGGCAGGAGCAATGTGAGGTACATAAGCATAAACAGTGGTGAAGGCAATGGTACAAAATAAACAAGATATCAACCTGAACTGGGGAAATGTTTCCAGATACAAGATACAAAGTTTTCAGTGCCAGTATAAAATGAAGTTTTAAAATGAATTAAAAGTATACAGACTGCAAACATTTCAAATGTTTTCATACACATCTTTCCAGAGAACTCATATTACACAGATTTACCTGATTTAAGTATCTTTGCATCCTTCATCCATACTGATTGATTTGGAGGAGTATCATTTATTTCAAGGAAGGCCTAAATGATTTTGAAAAAAAATATATTAAATAAATGTTGTGTATTTCAAACAAAAGATAGGTAATATGGCAAGCTTAATTTTACAGTATAGAATGCTCCACAGTCTCAATTTGTGCATGTTTTTGGGCAGCTCCTACTGCAGCCCAACAAATATTTCCATGTACACAAAGCCAATATTCAAGACAATTTATTTCTGCTTCTGAAAATGGTTCTGTAACACTTCCTGGTAGGCATACAGGAGGGTATGTCACATTAGAGACTCCAGTCTTCTTGGACTAGAATTGAGAACAAATAAGGAGATCATAGTTGCTAGCCAGAAAACCCAGAAGACTGATTAATTCTAAAAATAGATGTTGTAGAAATAAGCATCCACTTTTTAATTACATCAGCAAGGAAAAATTGTCTAGGTCTTGAATTTTTTTTAGTTTTTTATATCTTTAATCATTATTTTTTAATCTATTCATTGTCTTTTCCTTTTTTCAATGTTTTTGTACTTGTTTTCTCATCTCTCATTTCTATTTGCATCATTTCCCTTTTTAATTTTCACCCTCATTTTCCTCCTGTAGATTTTACCTTCCACCACTTTTTCCTTCATTTTTTAATTTTTTTTTTAACTTCTTCTATCTTGGAATATTAATTTTGGAGTTACTTACACCATTTTTTTTTTGTGCTTTCTGCATTATTAACACTCTCTTCACATTGGTTAGATAATTTAGAGTCATCATTTTAAACATATTTTCTTACACATCAACAAATGCTTTTCTTTGAAGTTGTTGCTCTTCCTGGTGACATTCTTTTAGAAATTGTTTTGAATGAATGATCCTATCACTTTATCACATCGAGTCAGAGCTTTGAAAATATGACTTAACTATATCTCAGGACAAAGCGTAGGATTCGTGAGCGTTGATTGGCGGCAGCGAGAAACGTCCTTGGCGCTCACTGGCTCTGTCATTCGCGGGAAGGAATTGGTGGCGCCAGAAAAAAGTAGAAACAAGGTTGTCGCAGCAGCGGGATTCTGAGGAGTTGGGCGAGCCCACCAAACCGGAACTTTCTGGACTTCTTTCCCAAAGAAATCGCAACCGACATGTGGAATAGTGGATTTGAAAGATATAGCAGCTCCACCACCTTTGGGGGAGCCAGCAGCTACACTCAGTCCCCGGGAGGCTTCGGATCGCCGACACCTTCCCAGGCTGAAAAGAAATCAAGAGCCCAAGCCCAGCACATTGTACCCTGTACCATATCTCAGCTGCTTTCTGCTACTCTGGTTGATGACATGTTCAAAACTGGGAATGTTGAAATTTCACAGGTCACTGTTGTGGGAATAATCAAGGCTCCAACCAATATTGTTTACAAAAAAGATGCATGACAGCTGCACCCATGGATGTTTGCCAGTGGGTGGACACAGATGACACCAGTGGTGAAAATACTGTACTTCCTCCAGAAACATATGTGAAAGTGGCTGGCCACCTGAGATCCTTTCAGAACAAAAAGAGCCTGGTAGCCTTTAAGATCATGCCCCTGGAGGATATGAATGAATTTACCACATATATCCTGGAAATAGTCAATGCGCACATGGTGCTGAGCAAATCCAACAGCCAGCCCTCAGTAGGGAGAGCATCTATCAACAATCCAGGAATGGGGGAAGCAGGAAACTTCAGTGGGAATAGCATCATGCCAACAAATGGCCTCACTGTGGTCCAAAACCAAGTGCTGAATTTGATAAAGGCTTGCCCAAGACCCGAAGGGTTGAACTTTCAGGATCTCAGGACTCGGCTCCAACACATGCCTGTAGCTTCAGTCAAGCAAGCTGTGGATTTTCTTAGCAACGAGGGACACATCTATTCTACTGTGGATGACGATCACTTTAAATCCACAGATGCAGAATAACTGGATTTCACTGGGTACCTGAGATATTTCCAGCTGGATCTTTTTGCACAGTCCATTGCCTCCAGCTCTGTATATATATGATCAAGTGACTTCAAAGAAGGAGATTCATCTGTAAAGAGTTTTAGCTGGCTTGAAACTTACTGACTGCTTTTCTGTTTTTGTATTTTGTGGTTTTGAAGCTCAAAGGGAGATGGACAGTTGACAGGGATGTAAACCAGGATGGAATTTCTCAAGTTTCAAGTAAGCTCCTTAGGATACCAGGGTAGATGGGATTAGAAGAGATGCGCTACCAAGAGAGTTAGGCATTTACTTAACACCTGGGAGTTTCTGTTCTTGAAGTTTTTCTGTTCAAATGAGCAGGATGAAGGTCTGTGGGCAGAGCACCAACCAAGGAACCCACTGCCCTCTGTCTATTTTTGTTTCCCACTCTGGTTCTATGGTTACTTTCAAAATTGCACTTTTGTTCCCCTTCTTGCCTTGTCTGCTGCTGAAGATGGGTTTATATAAAAATGAGATTTAGCATGCTAGCATTATAGGACGGAGGAGGAGAAGAAATGTTAAATAAAACATTGCAAAAAAAACTATATCTCAGGACATATTCAACAGAGAAATCTCAATACAATGACTCACATCAAATATCAGATGAAAAATCAATCCAAATACATGCACAAACAGTATATTAACACAAGTAACATGAGGGAACAATACAATAAGAAACCAACAAGTTTTCTATTTCCACAACAACTCTATTTACATATCAACATTGTCAAACAGCTAAACAAAGAATTTAAAAAATTGACTGTAAAAAAATCAAGAAACAAAGAACACTAAGAAATAAATTATTAATGATAATGTAGATTTTTAAGAAAAATTCCATCACATCAGAAGGTAGCTTTATTTATATGTATTTTTTAACAATTTTATCTTATTCCTTCCATGTGTGTGTGTGTGTGTTGAGAGAGAGAGAGAGAGAGAGAGAGAGAGAGAGAGAGAGAGAGAGAGAAGAGAGAGAGGGGGGATATATATGCTGGCTGTTCTGATTATTTGTATAATAATCAAATTATTATATAATTTGATATATATTATATATGATATGTTATATAATAATTTGATATATATTGTATCATATATAATATATATACACACATATTTGTCTTGTGTTATCTCATATTTAGCATTTTTAATGTAATTCTCTTTTGCTAGCATTGCCTTGTGAAGGTACAGATTTATTGGATTGTTTGATATTCTATTATTTTCATGTGTATATTTTACCTATTTCTCTCCCAATATTTTCTTCTACTCTTGGCCAAATTCTAATATTCTCTCTCCCTCTCTCCAACACTATGATTTTTCTATTTTTCCCATTCCTCTGAATAAACATTGCCTGCTACTGCTCTTCTGCATTCTCTTTTTTCACTTTATAAAATTGTGGTCTATTCTAACTTCCCATCAAATTTACTTTTTCCCTAATTAATTGCATTTTTACCATTGTTCAAAACTAAATGGTTTAGATACCATCTGCTCATACTACTATTTGCTTTTTTAACCAACTGAAAACAAGAGTTTATCATCAATATATTTCTTTTTTTATTTGTTCTTATTAGTTATACATGACAGTAGAATGTATTTTCACATATTATACATACATGGAGCATAACCTCTCATTCTTCTGGTTGTACATTATATAGATTTACATTGGTCATGTAATCATATATGCACATAAGAATGTAATGAATGTCTGATTCATTCTACTATCTTTCTGTTCCCATCCCTCCTCCCTTTACTTCATTCCCATTTGTCTAATCCAAAGTACTTCAATTCTTCCCTACCCACCCACCCACCCTTATTGTGAGTTAGCATCTGCATATCAGAGAGAACATTTGGCCTTTGGTTTTGGGGGATTAGCTTATTTCCCTTAGAATGATAGTCTCCTGTTCCATCCATTATCAGCAAATGCCACAGTTTTACTTTTCAGACCCCCTGGTACATGAAAATTGAATAGGCCAGCAGACAGGCACAAAGAGAGTGTGGAAGAATCTAGCAGGGCAACTCAGAATATCATGGGATTGAAAATGTCTTTCCTGATTGCATAGTCCGAACATTCAATGTGGATCTATGGGAAAGCAAAGGTGTCTTTCTTTTCTTTCTTTCTTTCCCTTTCTTCCTTTTTTTCTTTTTTCCTTTCTTTTTTCTTTCTTTCTTTTTTTCTCTGTCCTTCCCTCTCTCTCTCTTTCTTTCTTTCCTTTTAAATATTCATTTTCTATCCTGCTCCTTTTGTCAATTTGTTTATTACTTCTGCAAGCCTTTGGGGGAGTTTCTTGGATCTTGGAGATACAAGATCCTATTCTTGTGTCAACAGTAATGTTTTAACATCTTCCTTTCCTATTCTTGCCCCTTCCCCCATTTTCTCATGGCTCTCTTGCCTGAATGCTCAGGAAGCTGTGTTCCAGAATTGACCCAGTTCTCTCATGGGGAATAGACACTGAAGACAAGGCCTCTTGAAATCCATGGCCCTTGATTAGAGGCTAGTAGTATAATCCTAACCTTTTGGGCCACAAGTAGGGACCACGCCATTGGTGTTTTTCATTAGTTCATCATAATAACCATCTGTTAAATCAGTCTAATATTTGATCATAAGTCATTGATCATTTCAGGTGGTTATCCAAATGGAAGCAGAAAACCCCAAGCAATTTTAGGCCTCAGACCTAAGGAGCAACTAGTTCAATAAGGTACCATGAATTCTGAAATGGTTTGCACATTCTTAAACTTTCCAAGTGTTTTTAGACCTAAGGACTCAGTGATGATCTCGGCTTGATGAGAATAGTCAGAGAGGTCATTTCATGGGGCCTACTGTCCATGAGTAGAGCAAGGCAAGTGTTGGGAAGCCAGGAAGGGAAATGGACATGTTTACATACCTTTGGCTTCCGCATCTTGGAACCACCAAGGGTTGTGCCCGCTTCCTCTGCCTTCACATGGAAATGTGGTTCTGCTGACAAATATGCAGATTGACATAAATGAATTAGAACATCCTGAACAGGGATGCTGTGTCCTAATGCAAATACATAGGTCTAACAGTAATTCACTTCTCTTTTCCCACACATGCATTTACCTGCAGCTTCACTTTCAGCTGAATGCTGATTTTATTACTTACATTGCTACTGTGTGTGAGTGAGTGATCCTGGAATGGAACCCATGGACTTTGGCATGCTTGGCAAACACTCTGCCACTGGATTTTCTCCCTTGGGATCCTATTCTAGGTATTAGGAAAACCATTGGATGAAGCTGACATAAATTTCCTAGGTACACACACTGGTGTTTCTTGCATTGCTCCTTGGCTAGCTCTTTACTTGTTTTTCCACTGGATGATTCCCTTAGTTCTGGATCATCACGATTTCTGGGTTGCAGGGAACAACATTATGGGTCCCATCCTCAGTCAATGGTATCAGTCACCATTGCCAAGAGTCTTGATTTACTTGACCTGATAGTTGACTGAGCTCCTGGTAAGTGCTAGTGTGGATAAAAGACTTCAGATGTGGTGGTGTTCCTGCAGGTAGGGCCAGAGCAGTGTCTCAATGAGTGAGCACGGAGGTGGGGGGGGCAGCCAGGGGTCGGAAATGGTGACAGCAAGGAAGGGATTTGCAAGGGAGAGAAACAGACCATGATTCAATGGCATCTGCATGGCTCAAAACCATTACAGTTGGAGTCGTGTCAAGTGACCGAAAGGAGAGGGGACAGGGATGCATACACTGAGAGAGGCCCAATTTACACTCTGAAAGGTTTCTAGTTGACTTGACAACACTGGGACCATCACGTGCATAAAATATCAGTGCATAAAGGCAACGTGGGTACACCCAGGTTCATGCCTCATATGTGCAGTGTAGGGAGAACAACATGACACATCCCCTGGGTACATGGAATGTGAGGGGCCTGTGCGAAATTGGTGGCGAATGTGTAGAAGGCAACCGCCCAATAGAATATCCATGCACACCTGGACTGGGGGGAGGGATGCAGACATGTAGAGGACACCAAGTAGCAAGTCGTCAGTGCGAGGGAACAATGAGCTTTTTAAGTGAATTCAACTAAAAATCTGTGTCCCTAGAACAGGAGATCACTTCACAAGTCTATAGAACATATGCAATCAGATGGGACATGAACTAGAGGACAGGATTCAGGTTTTTGTGTTCACCATCTGGTTTCTGTGCTGCTCAGCTGCCTACACTGAGGAAAGTGTTCTTCATGTTTGGCGAGTGATGTCCTGAGCTGGCATTCAGGCTCAGTGGTAGAGAAACTATTCGCTCCCTTGAAAATGAGTATTACAGGCATGAATAGGAATAGGATCGATGGCATCAGTGTCTTGAAGGAGGAACTCTGGATGGGCAGCCTCAGAGACCATGCGAGGAAGTGATTGCCTATGACCCAATAATACAATATTTCTTTTTGGAAAGAGGAGAGGGGAAACATATAGTGATGTAACATATTAAGTGAGTGCAGAATAAAGCACACAGAAGGAAAAGGTCACTGACGGAGTAAATCCGTGCATAGAGCACAATATGGGTGTGAGCCATCAGAGAGTACACTGGGTGTCGTGGTAGCAAGCAATCTGATTGTTTTTACGTGTCTTCTTCATATGTCTCACTGGCTCATCATCTATTTTTGTGTCCAAGTCCAATATGGACCTCAGTCTCTCAGGAGCCTGACACTCCCGCCTAGCTGTCCACTGCACATCTGGAAACTCTGCAGCACGTTAGCCTAAGCTTCCTCATTCATGATTATAAATCCCTAAATCCAGTGGTGGATCTTGGGGTTTACACACAACCGAGTTAATGCTTGCCTTGAATGGTATTTTTCTCAGGTTGATAAAGGCAATTTTGTACCAACGTGAATGCCCACGTTGACATTGGCCTTTTCTGTATCCAATCTCCCCTTCCAATGGGGGATACCAAAGAATGAGGAATGGGAGCCTTTCAGAGGTTTTCACATAATGCCACCATTTCAGGTGTGTCCATAGACGCCTTTCCAAAGAACTCCTAGTGCAAAATGTACCTGGTGTGATAGTCTTGACATCCTTCCTCCTGGCACCCTTCATCTCTGGGTCTGTACTTTCACCAGAATGTCTCAATGCAGTGGGAGGCTGGATGGGTTTGGGAAAATGATATCAAATAAATGCTGTGTATTTACTGCAATGTGTAGGTCATAGGAAGAGAAGCGCAAGGTGCAGTTACCTTCAAGGAAGGAGCCCTCTGAGATCCTGAAAAGGAAAAGGGACACAGAGTCAATTAGCCATGCATGTGACAAAACCAGCCATAGCTTGGTCTCATATTAAGAAGGAGCTGGACACTCATGCTTCACTTTGGGAATAACTTTGGTAGCCTTGGGCCCTTTAGGGTTTGTGTGCATATTTCCTGGTTTTGGGTCCTCAAAACCACAAGGCTGCATGGTACCACCTTAAACCGGGGCAGAAACGTAGGTTGAATCAACACAAGCAGTGAAGTTTCCAACCCTGAGACTCTTTGCAATAGCCATAAATCAAAGAGGAAAGCGAATGGATGCCACCGGAAAGAGGCACAGTGAGGAAAGATGTGATGGCACATATGTTCCTTGACACCTATGGGAGTTCTTCAGTGCGCTGCACTCCCAACACCTGAGCTGTTCCTCCAGTTGTGCTAGAAGTCAGTGAGCACCAATTGTGTAGAGTCCAGTGAAAGGGGTCATCCATTTCTGATCCAAGAACTTTGCCTCCACCCATTGCCTGACATACACACTTTCGGCAGAAGGGCTCATTCAAAACATTCTTGATTTCCATACCCACGGGGGACACTGGTGTGCCCTCCTTTCTTGCATCCTCTGGTTTTGAGAACTTGAGCTTGCTTGATGAAGACACAGGAGAAGACAGAGGGCCCATTTCTGAGAAAGCAATGGATGGTAAGATTAATATCTCAAAGTATGGTAATGCAAAGGGAATGGTCAATTTTGTGTGATTGCAGAAGTATTTTCCACCGATAACTTTCCCTACTTAAAACATTTGGGAAGGCCCATTAAAAATAAGACTTTGGACACTCAAAATATAAGTTCTATTAAGACTTCTTTTTCTAATAAATCTACTTTCCTATATCTTGGCCATTTTTCAAGAATTTTCATGAAATGCCTCTCATAGAATGATCTCTGAATGATGTCCTGTGTCAGTGAAGAGTTGAGCACCTTTGTAGCTTGCTGAAAGCCCTGGATTCCATCGAACTATTTCCCCCTTCCCAGAGTTGGGAATGAGATGAGTGCTGTCTTTTGAAAACATCCAATGCTTCTACAATCATTGTTATCCCATGTGAACCATTAACTTCCCTGCAAAATGCAGGCTCCTCTCCTGAAAGTGTCTCAGAGTGAAATGACTTTCTCACATTTGACCCCATTCTACCATTTTCATCTTTATTAAAACATCTATGAACAAATAGTAGTCATAGGTTTTTGAAGGAACTCAGATTAAATGCATTTTGTCCTTCCTCATCCTTATCTCCTTATGTGCCTAAATATCTTTCTTCTTTTCTCCATCATTGCACCTACTCTTCAGGTTTTCAAAAAGAACTTCTTACACTTTGTTCTTCATCATTGTGTTTGAGGTTCTGTTTATGAATCCTTTCTAATTAGTTCTTTCCCAATTCAGTACAGTATCAAATAATATTTCTTTGTTCTTATTCTTTATTCTTACACCTTGTCAAGAAGCATGTTCTGAAATGAAATCAAAATATTTGCCTTCCATTCATCTGGTTTTTGTCCTCAGCTATCATCACATTGCTCTTCCCTGAGCATTCTTGAAATAGAAATCCATTACCTTAGTTCTCTTAATGTGGTTTAATGACCATGAACATTCCAATCACCTTAGAATGCATTGGAAATGCAGAATCAAAGACCTTCTGAATTGCAATGTGTATTTTGAACCTCATCTCCAACAAATAACTCATAGAACTGGAGAAATCTGGCCTATAGCAGTCCAACACTAAATCCTCTACCTTAATTTCATATTTTCATTCGAGCCTCAAGCTCCTCTGTACCCTGTCCCCCAAATTGAATCTGTATAAAGATTCAATATGTCCACTGGACATTTCATGAGGTTGTGGTTTTGGTGATCACTCCATAACCAAGTCTGCTCTAATCCCCATTCTCACATCCTGTGGATTATCTACTGTCATTGGAAATAGCAGCATTGTATATGTTGTCAAATTATGTATATGGCTGTGGGAACATATAGGTTTATGTTTATTTGTGGTAAACGCAAGGTAGCTCTGGATGACCTAGTAATTCATTTTTAATGCCATTCTCACCAATAGGAAGAAAAGAAAAGTGGGAAAAAATAGCACTGTATTTCAGACCAGGTTTGGTACTGGAAACTCATATATTTTCCTCACAATTTTCATATGCTGCTCTCCCTCTTTCTAATGTATGACCTGAGTTTTCCCCTTCAGAGTGCACATCTGGTTCTTTTTTATCCATTTACTCCCTGCACTCTGCTTTGCTCATTCTTCATTCCACTTTCTACTTTTCTCTTCAGTATTTCCCAACATTGCTTTTATCAGGCTTTGAAATAGAATTAATAGTTTGGATCATCTGATCACACTCTGAATTTTACCTGTCACTAAAACATGAGAAGATATATCCCTATTACCTTTCCCTTTTGGTCCAAGTATTTAGTACATTCATATCCTCAATTACTCAAATATATTTACTGCTTAGAATTTTTTTAAAAAATATTTTGTCCAACAAACATTTTAAAAATATGTGGCTCTTACCTTCCACAATATGCTTTTTCATTTGAAGTGCATCCAAAGAAAAATGATCAAAGCACTTTGGTGAACAAATCTCACAGATGCGCTGTTAAAATTAATGTCAGTATTGAGTTGCAGAGTCTTAATTACTATTTAAATGCAGACAGCTAAATTTCCACTTTTAAAATCAATAAGAATATATACTAGACAAGTACACGCTTAAAACTTAAACATTTGAAAGAATTTTGTATATCCTCTCCAATTAAGCTTAACTTTCAATGTTATGGCTAAGGACTCGAAAACAAGAATGCAAAGACAGAAGAAAACATTCACTGACAACATACTAAATGATGTGTATAACTTCACAA
Organism: Ictidomys tridecemlineatus; assembly: GCF_052094955.1. NCBI lineage: Eukaryota > Metazoa > Chordata > Mammalia > Rodentia > Sciuridae > Ictidomys > Ictidomys tridecemlineatus. The sequence continues at coordinate 216,710 of NW_027524288.1, read as the reverse complement.
AGATATAACATCTCTACACCTAACCATACTCAATATTTTCTACCAAAAATAAGAGAATATTTAAAAATATTCTTAGAAATACACTTGATGTTAGACAGCTTTAAACATTTGAAACATTTAAAGACAAAGTATTTTGTGTTAACACTAATATTTGATAAGACAATTTGAATTGTTGTATGCGGAGCAGAAATGGAGCATTCTCACATTTGCTTCATTTTAGCTAATCAAAGACTTCAGAAATGTTAATATCTTTTGGGAAAATTTTTACTGAGAGGAAAAATCATTTAAAAAAGTACCAAAATAGTAAGAAAAATGTTCCTTTATTTTAGCTGTATATAACAGCGAACATTATGGGGGAGAGTATGCAGCAATTTCCACTTAGGAAAAGTGTACCAAGGGAGAAAAATGGGAGTGCATAAGCACACTGTGCTTGTCAGCTGCTCCCTGGATTTGACATAGTTCAACTGGTGTGTGGCTGTATGTTGAGGTGATGCTATAAAACACTGCTGTATAAATATAGAGAGCCAGACACCAGATGAAACCCAGAAGTACTGGGTTCTATAAAAGAATTTACCAAAGAATCAGACTGCATTAGTGTCAGAACAAAACTGGTTAGGGTGAAGAGGGAAAGTTGTCCTCCTGGAGGCCCAGTGAGGGAATCCCAGCCATTTCAACAAAAGCTCATGCCACTCAAGTTAAATAAATGGTTTTCAGCAAGAAGGGACCTGGATTCTGCCTGACAAGTCAAGGGAGCACAGGTGCAATGAAGACTTTTCCCTGCAGTTTCAGAGTGCCTGGCCAGGACCCATCTTCATTAGGGCTCTTATTTTCTTGGTTTTAGTCATGAGAGATCAGAAAAGCCAGGCATTTGATTTCAGCGTTCCAAGACCCACTATGACCTGACTTCTCTAGGCTGGAAGACACCCACACAAAGAGTGTGGCTGAGTCAACAGAAGTTAAGACACAATGAAATATTTGAACCATGAGATGTGACCACACTTTAACATGAATACATTCAATGGCCACTGCTGTTACATTTGTTCATAATTTCAACCAGCTATCAATTATTCTCATATTTGATCATAACTCATTGATCATTTAAGGAGGATAGCCAAATGGAAGCACAAACAATAAAAAAATTCTCCTCAATCCCAAGGATGAAACTGATCTGTGATCTACCATGAATTCTGAAATTATTTGAAGATTCATAACCAGTTTGAATATTTTCAGAACTATGAAATAATTGATGATATTCCTATTCTAACTTTGCTTTTAAAGGTAATTTTATTTGACTTATTCTTCATTAAGAAAGCAATGATAAGTATAGGAAGTCAGAAACTTGAATTTAAATGTTTACATACCGTTGTTGACTGCTGGTGTTCAGTACCATCAAGAGTATCTTGCCCTTCCTTTGGTGTCACATCTAAATGTGGTTCTGCTGATGAAAGTATAGATTTACTCACATGGCATAGAACAATTATAAAGATGGGTCCTCTAGCATAATAAAGATAAGTATATCTAACAATAATTTATTTATATTTTCCCATATCTGTATTAAGCTTAACTGTTAGCTGAATATTTACTATTAAATTTATATTGCCACTGTGTGTGAGTGGGTGTGCTCCTGGAAATGAACCCATGGACTTGTGCATGTATTGCAATATTCTGCCACTGAGTTTCATCTCTAGGTCTTTAATAGTATTTTGAGACACTGTCACTCAGCATTCCCAGGATGGCTTGAAAGCTGCAATCCTCCTTCCTCAGCCCCTCACATAGCTGGGATTACAGATGTGCTTCACTGCACCCAGCTATTATTGACTTCTCTAGGAAATACTGAGACTAATCCAAAACTTTAAAAACCTCTTGGGGAGCAACTACAAGTCACCAGGTTCAATGCACACAAGCATGTCCAAGATTTACCACTCAAACAAATGGAAAGTCCTCAGAAACAAAATTTTAAAATCCCATAGAAATATGACAATTCACACTGTTTACTAGGCTCTGCCTCAGAAGAGGAATTTTGAAACAGCCCCTCTTCAGTACTAGTAATTTCCAACATGACTGATAGCATTACACCTTTATCAATTATGCCAATTTCCTCACATCTGAAATGTTTTTGTCTTCTATTCTGATAGATTTCTTTTCTTCTTTTATGACTCAGAACTTTTATGGAGTCTTGCTTAATTATGTCTTTCTCTGCTGACATAGGGTGGTGTTTGTTTTATTTTTGTTTTTATATCTATTACACGTTAATGAAGACTGGATAAACAATAAAGTATTTAAGATTTACATTTAAGATTAAAGAGTCCAACAGTTTCATTTCTCCTGAATCAAAAGAATCACTATTATCCTTTGTGCATATTTGATTATATGACCTCTGTAACTCTCTCTGTATCATGTACACAAAAAGAATGAGAAGTTATACTCAATTTCTGCATGATGTGTCAAATGCGTTCTCCTGTCATGTATAACTAATTGGAACAAAATAAGTACTACAGATAATATAATAGGATAATGAGGTCCTATGAAGATTTTCTGCCCATTTCTAGAAACCTGAGTTGCTTTGCATTTTTTTAAATATTTTTTCAGTTGTCAATGGACCTTTCTTTCATTTATTGGTACAAGATGCTGAGAATCAAACCCAGTGCCTCCCACATGCTAGGCAAATGCTCTGCCATGAGCCACAACCCCAGCCCAGCTTTGTGAGTATTTTTAAAGTACATATAATTTTTATTTGTTCAATTGTGTTATACATGACATTAGATTGTATTTTGACATATTTACACAAATTCAGAGTACATCTTATACTAATTAGGATCCTAACTAGTATTTCTATATGATTTAAGTGAAATAACCCCATCCCCCCAAAAAAAACCCCAAATATTCCCTCTGATATGTAGATGCTAACACACAACAATGGGTGGGAGTAAACTAGGAGTTAGATTAGAAAAGGGGAATGAACAGAATGGAGCAGAAACAGTGGAATGATTCTGACATCACTTTCCTATGTACATAGTCTGGTGTTTCTTTGCTTGGTCCTTTCTTAATACTTTATTAATTTCTTCTACTGATTCTTCACAACTTCTTCTGTAAATTATTCATTTACAAATTTCACTCTTTACTCATGTGCTGGAGAAAATAAATGTATCAGTCAACTTTGTCAACAATCTTTACGTGACCTAACAATTGACTGAGCTCCTGGAATGTGCTAGTGTGGATAAAAGTTGTCAGAAATGTGGCCTGAGCTGTTTCTTATGGTGTGTGGTTAATAGCCATGGGCAGGAAATGGTGAGAGCATGAAAGTTGCAAGAGAAAAAGACAACAATTCTATGTCAAAAATATGGAGATTAATGAGGAGTAATGACAGGGAACATTAAAGACAAGGGAAAGGGTTAAATATACAGAGTTAGGCATGATTTGTATAAAGAAAGATTTATAGTTAACTTTAAAATACTTGGACTAGGGCTGAGGTTGTAGCGCAGTTGTAGGGCAAGGTGAAGTGCTTGCCTAGCATGTGTGAGGCACTGGGTTCGATTCTCAGCACCACATATAAATTAATAAATAAAAGTTTTCCATCAACAACTAAAAAAAATTAAAATATTTGGACTATCATATTGTACACAATGGTTCATACTCATATTTGCACTGTAGCTAGAACCCTACAAATGCCATGGGCAGGAGCAATGTGAGGTACATAAGCATAAACAGTGGTGAAGGCAATGGTACAAAATAAACAAGATATCAACCTGAACTGGGGAAATGTTTCCAGATACAAGATACAAAGTTTTCAGTGCCAGTATAAAATGAAGTTTTAAAATGAATTAAAAGTATACAGACTGCAAACATTTCAAATGTTTTCATACACATCTTTCCAGAGAACTCATATTACACAGATTTACCTGATTTAAGTATCTTTGCATCCTTCATCCATACTGATTGATTTGGAGGAGTATCATTTATTTCAAGGAAGGCCTAAATGATTTTGAAAAAAAATATATTAAATAAATGTTGTGTATTTCAAACAAAAGATAGGTAATATGGCAAGCTTAATTTTACAGTATAGAATGCTCCACAGTCTCAATTTGTGCATGTTTTTGGGCAGCTCCTACTGCAGCCCAACAAATATTTCCATGTACACAAAGCCAATATTCAAGACAATTTATTTCTGCTTCTGAAAATGGTTCTGTAACACTTCCTGGTAGGCATACAGGAGGGTATGTCACATTAGAGACTCCAGTCTTCTTGGACTAGAATTGAGAACAAATAAGGAGATCATAGTTGCTAGCCAGAAAACCCAGAAGACTGATTAATTCTAAAAATAGATGTTGTAGAAATAAGCATCCACTTTTTAATTACATCAGCAAGGAAAAATTGTCTAGGTCTTGAATTTTTTTTTAGTTTTTTATATCTTTAATCATTATTTTTTAATCTATTCATTGTCTTTTCCTTTTTTCAATGTTTTTGTACTTGTTTTCTCATCTCTCATTTCTATTTGCATCATTTCCCTTTTTAATTTTCACCCTCATTTTCCTCCTGTAGATTTTACCTTCCACCACTTTTTCCTTCATTTTTTAATTTTTTTTTTAACTTCTTCTATCTTGGAATATTAATTTTGGAGTTACTTACACCATTTTTTTTTTGTGCTTTCTGCATTATTAACACTCTCTTCACATTGGTTAGATAATTTAGAGTCATCATTTTAAACATATTTTCTTACACATCAACAAATGCTTTTCTTTGAAGTTGTTGCTCTTCCTGGTGACATTCTTTTAGAAATTGTTTTGAATGAATGATCCTATCACTTTATCACATCGAGTCAGAGCTTTGAAAATATGACTTAACTATATCTCAGGACAAAGCGTAGGATTCGTGAGCGTTGATTGGCGGCAGCGAGAAACGTCCTTGGCGCTCACTGGCTCTGTCATTCGCGGGAAGGAATTGGTGGCGCCAGAAAAAAGTAGAAACAAGGTTGTCGCAGCAGCGGGATTCTGAGGAGTTGGGCGAGCCCACCAAACCGGAACTTTCTGGACTTCTTTCCCAAAGAAATCGCAACCGACATGTGGAATAGTGGATTTGAAAGATATAGCAGCTCCACCACCTTTGGGGGAGCCAGCAGCTACACTCAGTCCCCGGGAGGCTTCGGATCGCCGACACCTTCCCAGGCTGAAAAGAAATCAAGAGCCCAAGCCCAGCACATTGTACCCTGTACCATATCTCAGCTGCTTTCTGCTACTCTGGTTGATGACATGTTCAAAACTGGGAATGTTGAAATTTCACAGGTCACTGTTGTGGGAATAATCAAGGCTCCAACCAATATTGTTTACAAAAAAGATGCATGACAGCTGCACCCATGGATGTTTGCCAGTGGGTGGACACAGATGACACCAGTGGTGAAAATACTGTACTTCCTCCAGAAACATATGTGAAAGTGGCTGGCCACCTGAGATCCTTTCAGAACAAAAAGAGCCTGGTAGCCTTTAAGATCATGCCCCTGGAGGATATGAATGAATTTACCACATATATCCTGGAAATAGTCAATGCGCACATGGTGCTGAGCAAATCCAACAGCCAGCCCTCAGTAGGGAGAGCATCTATCAACAATCCAGGAATGGGGGAAGCAGGAAACTTCAGTGGGAATAGCATCATGCCAACAAATGGCCTCACTGTGGTCCAAAACCAAGTGCTGAATTTGATAAAGGCTTGCCCAAGACCCGAAGGGTTGAACTTTCAGGATCTCAGGACTCGGCTCCAACACATGCCTGTAGCTTCAGTCAAGCAAGCTGTGGATTTTCTTAGCAACGAGGGACACATCTATTCTACTGTGGATGACGATCACTTTAAATCCACAGATGCAGAATAACTGGATTTCACTGGGTACCTGAGATATTTCCAGCTGGATCTTTTTGCACAGTCCATTGCCTCCAGCTCTGTATATATATGATCAAGTGACTTCAAAGAAGGAGATTCATCTGTAAAGAGTTTTAGCTGGCTTGAAACTTACTGACTGCTTTTCTGTTTTTGTATTTTGTGGTTTTGAAGCTCAAAGGGAGATGGACAGTTGACAGGGATGTAAACCAGGATGGAATTTCTCAAGTTTCAAGTAAGCTCCTTAGGATACCAGGGTAGATGGGATTAGAAGAGATGCGCTACCAAGAGAGTTAGGCATTTACTTAACACCTGGGAGTTTCTGTTCTTGAAGTTTTTCTGTTCAAATGAGCAGGATGAAGGTCTGTGGGCAGAGCACCAACCAAGGAACCCACTGCCCTCTGTCTATTTTTGTTTCCCACTCTGGTTCTATGGTTACTTTCAAAATTGCACTTTTGTTCCCCTTCTTGCCTTGTCTGCTGCTGAAGATGGGTTTATATAAAAATGAGATTTAGCATGCTAGCATTATAGGACGGAGGAGGAGAAGAAATGTTAAATAAAACATTGCAAAAAAAACTATATCTCAGGACATATTCAACAGAGAAATCTCAATACAATGACTCACATCAAATATCAGATGAAAAATCAATCCAAATACATGCACAAACAGTATATTAACACAAGTAACATGAGGGAACAATACAATAAGAAACCAACAAGTTTTCTATTTCCACAACAACTCTATTTACATATCAACATTGTCAAACAGCTAAACAAAGAATTTAAAAAATTGACTGTAAAAAAATCAAGAAACAAAGAACACTAAGAAATAAATTATTAATGATAATGTAGATTTTTAAGAAAAATTCCATCACATCAGAAGGTAGCTTTATTTATATGTATTTTTTAACAATTTTATCTTATTCCTTCCATGTGTGTGTGTGTGTGTTGAGAGAGAGAGAGAGAGAGAGAGAGAGAGAGAGAAAGAGAGAGAGGGGGGGATATATATGCTGGCTGTTCTGATTATTTGTATAATAATCAAATTATTATATAATTTGATATATATTATATATGATATGTTATATAATAATTTGATATATATTGTATCATATATAATATATATACACACATATTTGTCTTGTGTTATCTCATATTTAGCATTTTTAATGTAATTCTCTTTTGCTAGCATTGCCTTGTGAAGGTACAGATTTATTAGATTGTTTGATATTCTATTATTTTCATGTGTATATTTTACTTATTTCTCTCCCAATATTATCTTCTACTCTTGGCCAAATTCTAATATTCTCTCTCCCTCTCTCCAACACCATGATTTTTCTATTTTTCTCATTCCTCTGAATAAACATTGCCTGCTACTGCTCTTCTGCATTCTCTTTTTTCACTTTATAAAATTGTGGTCTATTCTAACTTCCCATCAAATTTACTTTTTCCCTAATTAATTGCATTTTTACCATTGTTCAAAACTAAATGGTTTAGATAGCATCTGCTCATACTACTATCTGCTTTTTTAACGAACTGAAAACAAGAGTTTATCATCAATATATTTCTTTTTTTATTTGTTCTTATTAGTTATACATGACAGTAGAATGTATTTTCATATATTATACATACATGGAGCATAACCTCTCATTCTTCTGGTTGTACATTATGTAGATTTACATTGGTCATGTAATCATATATGCACATAAGAATGTAATGAATGTCTGATTCATTCTACTATCTTTCTGTTCCCATCCCTCCTCCCTTTACTTCATTCCCATTTGTCTAATCCAAAGTACTTCAATTCTTCCCTACCCACCCACCCACCCTTATTGTGAGTTAGCATCTGCATATCAGAGAGAACATTTGGCCTTTGGTTTTGGGGGATTAGCTTATTTCCCTTAGAATGATAGTCTTCTGTTCCATCCATTTTCAGCAGATGCCACAATTTTACTTCTCTTATTGCTGATTAGTATTCTATTATGTGTGTGTGTGTGTGTGTGTGTGTGTGTGTGTGTGTATTTTTCTTTATCCATTCATCTGTTGAATGGCACCTAGGCTGCTTCCATAGATTAGCTATTGTGAATTGAGCTGCAATAAATATTAATGTGTCTACATCACTGTAGTATGATGAGTTTAAATTTGGGGGTATCTACTGAGGAATGAGATAACTATAACAAATGATGATTCCATTTCAGGTTTGTTGAGGAATCTCCCTACTGCTTTCCAGAGGTTGTACCAATTTTCAGTCCCACCAGGAATGTATGTGAGTACTTTTCCCCTCACATTCTCACCAATCTTTATTGTTATTTGTATTCTTGACAATTGCCATTCTGACTGGAGTGAGATGAAATCTCAGTGTAGTTTTAATTTGAGTTTCATTAACTGATAGAAATATTGAATAGTTTTTATATATCTATTGATCAATCATATTTCTTCTTATTTAAGTGCCTGTTCAGTACATTTGGCCATTTATTAATTAGATTCTTTGTTTATTTTGTGTTAATATTATTTGAGAATTTAGTATATCTTGGAGATTAATGCTCTATCTGAGATTCAGGTGGCAAAGACTTTCTCCAATTCTGTAGGCTATCTCTTCAAATTCTTGTTTCCTTTGCTATGAAGAAGCATTTTAATTTGATTCTAATCAATTTGTTAATTCTTGATTTTAATTCTTGCAGTTTAGGAGTCTTGTTAAGGAAGTCAGTTCCTAAGCCGACATGATGTATATTTGGGCCTACATTTTCTTCTATTAGGCTCAGAGTTTCTGGTCTAATGCTCAAGTTCTTGATCCACTTACAGGTGAGTTTTATGCAGAGTGAGAGATAGAAATTTAATTTCATTTTGTTACACATGGATTTCCAGTTTTCCCAGCACCATTTGTTGAAAAGACTATTTTTTCTCCACTGCATGCCTTTCTCTAAAATAAGATAATTGTATTTATGTGGAATTGTCTATGTGTATTTTATTCTGTACCAGAGGTCTGCATGTCTATTTTGGTGCTAACACCATACCATTTTTATTACTATACACCTGTAGTATAATTCAAGGTCTGATATTGTGATGTCTCCTGTTTCACTTTTATTGCTAAAGATTGCTTTATCTATTCTGAGTTTATTATTTTTCTAAATAAATTTCATGACTTCTTTTTTTTCTATTTCTATGAAGAATGTCCTTAGGATTTAAATAAGAATTACATTAAATCCATATAGTCCTTTTGTTATTAGGACCATTTTACAATGTTAATTCTACCTATCCAAAAACAGCAGATCTTTCCATCATCTAAGGTCTTTTTAAATTTCTTTATTTAGTGTTCTTTAGTTTTCATTGTAGAAACCTTTCACTTCATTCGATTGATTCATAACAAAACTTTACAGAGAAGACAAAACTTTACAGAGAAGAAATATCAGTCTCAAGAAATTGAAAGAAAGGGGACACTCCCTTTATATTGGGGAGTTATACTAGCTTCAATTTTTATGAAGCTAGTATAACCTTGATACCAAAATCAGACAAAGATGATCAAGAGAAGAAAACTACAGAATATTATCCCTGATGAACATACGTGAAGAAGTTCTAAATAACATTGTCAAACTACATTCAAAAACACATCAAGAAGATACTACACCATGATCAACTGAGTTTCATTCCAGGGAAGCAAGGCTGGGTAAACATACATGAATCAATAAATGTGATGTATCACGTAAGCAAAATTGAGAACAAAAATCATGTGATTATCTCAACAGATGCAAAAAAGACCTTCAATAAAATTCAACACCCATTCATATTACAAAAAGTGGGAGAAGCTACAGATCAAAGGAAGTTACCTCATCACCATAAAGGCCATTATGACAAACCCAAAGCCAACATCATACCAAAAGGTGAAAAGCAAAAAAGACTTCCACTAAACTTAGGAACAAGAAAAAACTATCCACTCCCACCATTATTATTCATTATACTCCTTTAAAAATGAACCAAAGCAATCAGGCTGGAAAATGAAATCAAGGGATATGAATAGGAAAAGAAGTCAAATTATCTCTGTTTACTGACAATATGATCCTATTCTCTCATTATGATCCTATACCTAGAGGGTCCAAAATATTCCACCAAAAGACTTCTAGAGCTTAAAAATGAATTTAGCAAAGTAGCAGGATACAAGTTAAATATCCATGAATGAATAGCTTTCCTATACCTCAAAAATAATTCATTTCAGAGAAAAGAAATCAGAAAGACAATCCCATTTGCAATCCCAATATCAAATCAAATAAAAACATACTTGGAAATTAATCTAAATAAGTAGGATTATAGCTCTACAATAAAAATGATATAACACTGAAAAAAACTGAAGACCTTAAAGATGAAAATTCAGCCCATGTTTGTGGATAGGCAGAATTAATATTGCCAAAATGGCCATATTACCAAAACAATATACAGATTTAATGCAATCTCCATCAATGATAACAATGATATTCTTCAAAGAGTTAAAAAAATTATTAAATTTATTTGTAAGAATAGGAGACTCAGAATAACCAAAGCAATACTAAGCAACGAAAGTGAAGCAAGAGGTATCATTACACACAATATAAACTTATACTACAAAGTTGTAGTAATAAAAACAGCATGGTATTGGCACCAAAAGAGGCATGAAGAACAATGCAATAACAGGGTCACAGAAAAACCCAGAAACCTCCACCATGTGACATTTGACCAAGATGACGAAAATATATCTTGGAACAAAGACACCCTTTTAACAAATGATGCTAGAAAATGGGACAGTTGTATATAATAAAAGTAAAATTAGAACTCTGTATTTCACTCTGTACAAAACTCAAATTGAAATGTATCAAAGACCTAGTATTTAGACAAGAAACTATTGTAATGGCTAGATGAAAACAGGAGTATCACTCAATCACAGAGGAGCTGACACCAAAATCCTTTACATGAGCCATAGAGCACAAGAAATAAAACAAAAATCAATAAGTGGTATGGTATTAAACTAAAAAGTTTCTTCACTGCTTTGTAAACAATTAAGAGCATGAAGACAGAACTAAAAATGGGATTAAATCTTGGAAAACTACTTTTTCCAATAGGATATTAATATCTACAATATACAAATCTACAAATAATGGAAAATCAACAGCACACACACATACACACAAAAAATCAAAATTAATAAATGGGTAAAATAACTAAACAGTAACTTCTCAATAGAAAAAAAAACACAAAAGACCAATATATTATGAAGAAATATTTGACATCTCTAGCAATCAAGAAAATGCAAATCAAAATTATGCTAAGATTTCATCTGACTCCAAACAGTCAAGAACAAAACATCTATAAATGCTGGTGAGGTTGTGCCAAGAAATGAACATGTGGACATTTTTGGTATGGCTGCAGACTAATACACTCTCAAAAGCAGTTTGAAGATTCCTCAACAAACTAGGGATGAACACACCATAAGACACAGCTAAAAGATCTAAAATCTGCATATAACAGTGATACAGCCACATCTATGTTGATAGCAGCACAATTTACAATACCTGAATTATGCAATCAACCAAGATGCCCATCAATAGATAAATGGATTAAGAAACTGTGACACACACACACACACACACACACACACACGCACGCACACACACACACACACACACACACACACACACACACACACACTGGAGCTCTACTTAGCCATTTAAAAGGATGAAATTATGGTATTTATTGACAAATACATAGAAATGGAGACTATTATATGAAGTGAATTTAGCCAATATCAGAAACTCAAATGTTTTCATTCATATGGAAAGCTAGAGTAAATTAATGGAAAGAAATAGGTAAAGGAATGATCACACAAAGGACCAACCACATAAAAATTCATGGGCAAGTGCAAAAAAGTCTAGTAGAATAGAGGAAGGACAATGGGAGAGAGAAGGGAGATTGGGAAGAAAAAAAGGGCATCATGAACTGAAATCAATTTCCAGAAAAGGGGGAGCATATTGGAATGAACTCAACTACTATGTAAAGGTATAAACCTCTAATAAAAAAATGACCAAATTGAATGCTCGGGCCATGAGAAAAGAGTGCAGCTAGAGATGAATAATATAAAACTCTTACTCAATATTATTATTCAATGAAATTTTAACAGAAAATCTCTTTTGCCATGAAAACATGGTGAACATCAAGACACAAGAGGCATTTAGAATCCCCAATGGACATAATCAAATAAGGAACTCTCCATTCTGTGTTTCAGATGAAATTCCAAAACTCAGAGCAAAGAGAGATTTTAAAATTCAAGGGAGAAGGACCAACTGGCTTATAAATGATAAGGCATCAGTGTAACTCTAAAGGATTGGAGCACCTGCAATGATATATTTCAAGCCCTAAAAGTGAAATATTGCCAGCCTACATGGCTATATGCATTGAAGTTATCCTTCAGATTCAAAGATCAAATAAAGGCCTTCCAAGACAAAAATGAACTAAAACATTTTGACAATCAAGCCAGTGTTCACAAGATGCTCAAAGGAAAATTCCATACATTAGATTAAAATCCACGAGAAGAGCAAGGGAAAGCATACAGTAGATAAGCAAATTTAAATTAAAAGCAAATCCTATATTAGAAATTAAATGAAAGAATTCAGTAAATTCTTCAATTATAAGACATATGAAATATAAGAAATGTTGAATTAATAAAAATAATCCAACTATTCTGCAAGAAGTATGCCTGATTGGTAAAGACATTCATAGAATAAAAGTGAAAGGATAGAAAATGAAATTACATCCAAGTGGAAGCCAAAGGAAATAAGAGTAGCTATTCTCATATTTCAAATTTTATTCTTTAAGAAGTAATTGTCTGGAGGTCAAAAAAATGAATATTGATAAAGGGAACAATCCAATAAGAAGATAAATGACAGTATATATTCATGCCTGAATGACAGTACACAAAATGTCATTTAAAAAAGAAAACAAAAAACTTATTCTACCTAATGTAACAGGTCCTAAGTGGGCTTGACTTCAATACAGGACTTTCACCTATGTCTACATCATATGGACAAATATCACCAAAGTTCCGCAAATTCTGTTTTTCCTCAAAATGAAGAGATTTAACAGATGTGTACAGAATATTTTATCTGACAATAGCAGATACACATTGTACTCAGCAGCACATAGAACCATCAGTTCAGTAAATCATATATCTAGGACACAAAACAAGTCATAGCAAATTCAAAAAATTAAGATAATGCCCTCCATCTCCTAATATCATAATGAAATGAAATTAGATATCAAAATAATAGAAAACTCCAGAAACATGTGGAGAATAAAAAATATACTTTTGCATGATGCCCAGAGATTTAAAAGCACAAGGAAACAATATGGCATCCCAGAATCATTGGAATAAAGGAAAAACAGCTCTTCTTATCTCATTTTTTCCTTTTAATTTCTTGGTTTTTCTCTCCATATCACTTTTTGTTCTCATTTTAATGCCATTATCTTATTTTTATTAATTTTCCCCTCATTTCTTCCTTTCTGCTCCATCTTACCACTTTTTTCACCTATTTTTCTGAGTTTAGTTAATTTAACTGTCACTGTTGCCTTATTTTTCATCCATGCAGTCTGTGGTTTCCCATTTCTTCTCTTTAGTTATTGGAGTCTTAGAGATGCTTTTAAATAAGCATTCAATTATTAGTTGAAGTTTATTTTCCTTCTAGTTTCTTGCTCTTGCTGGTTATTATTCTTTCCTCTGAAAGAGATGATGATGGGTAAACCTACCTCTTTGGTCATGCCCATTTAGGGTTTGACACTGAGATATAGCCTTTGCCCAGGGCCAGTGCACAGAGAAAGCAGTTCTCCAAAAAGACCCACATATAACAATGAAGAAGAAATACATCCAAATGCATGCATAAACCTTCGGATAGTAATACTGAGTATAAGGGAAAACAGGACAATAACACCCCTCCCAAATGTTATAATTCCCCAATAACTGCACCCACACTTTTACATTCTAATATCCACAAAAGAGGTTGGATAAAGCATGGTTCATAATTTTTAGTGATTTCTGACATAGTACAGAAATAAACTGGGAAGTTATCTTTAGTGCTCTAACAGCAAATGTCCCATCCTGGGAGGCAATCCCCTTAAAAGGGACTGGCTATTCTTCTTTCTTTCTTTTTGTCTTTCTTCCACATTTTTCTGGTGCATTATAGTCACATATACTGATGGAATATGTTCTTACATATTCATACAATGCACACAATGTACTAATATAATTTGCCCAATATCACTCCCCAGGAATTGCCCCATTCATCCCCACCCCTCCATTCCTTGGTTTTTTTCCTCTAGTAATCTCCCTTTGATTTTCATGACATCAGCCTTCACCTTTCTTTTCCTTTTTCTCTCTAGCTACTTCATGTAAATAAAAAAATGCCCCTCAGCCTTCTGAGATTGACTTATTTTGCTAATATAATGGTCTCCATTGCATCCATTTTACTGTAAATGAAATAATTTCAGTTTTCTTGATGACTGAATAAAACTACATTGTGTGTATATCCATCACATTTACTTTAACAATTCATCTATTGGCAGACACCTAGGCTGCTACTATGGTGTAACTATTGTGAACTGTGCTGATATAAATATGGGTATCCATGTATTATCATAATATGATAACTTTTTTAATTTAGAAGAAAAACCAAGGAGTGGTACAGCTGTATATTGGTGATTCTAAGCCTAATCTTTGGAAGAGCCTCCATACTGATTTCCATAATTGTTGTAGTGATTTATAATTTATAATTTATAATTTATAATCCCATCAAAAGTGTGAAGTATTCCATTTCCTCCACATCCTCTGCAGCATTGTTTATTATTTTTTATTCATGATAGATGCCATTCTGACTGGTGTAAAATAAAATTTCAGTGCTTTGATTTGCATTTCCCTAATTGCTAATGATGTACATTTTTTTTTCAAATGTTTGTTGGCCATTTTTATTTCTTCTCTTGAGAAGTGCCTGTTCATTTGCCAATTTATGAATTGGGTTATTATATTTTTTGGTGTATCTATTCTAGATAATGCTCTGTCAGAAGTATACCTAGCCAAGATTTTCTCCCATTCTGTAGTTTCTCTCTTCGCATTCCCTTGGTTTCCTTTTCTGTGCAGAAGTTGGATGCCATCCCATTGATAAACTCTTGGATCATTTCCTGAGCTTTAGTGGTCTTAGTTGCCTGTGCCTTTATGTTGGAGTGTTGGCCCAATGTTTTCTTCTAGGAGTTGCATAGGTTCTGTTCTAATTCCTAAGTCTTTGATCAACTTTGAAATGATTTTTGTGCAAGGTAAGACAAGGATTTAATTTTACTCTTCTATATATGGATAACCAGTTGTCTCAGCACCATTTGTGAAAAAGGCTTTCTTTTCTCCAGTGTATGTTTTTGGCATCTTTGTCAAAGAACAAGTGACAAAGAATAGATGTCTTCTATTCTGTACCATAGATCTAGGTGTCTATTTCATGCCTGTATCATGCAGCTTTGTTACTATAGCTCTGTAGTATAATTTGAAATCAGGTTTTATAATACCTCCAGCATCACTGTTTTGTCTTTGAATTACTTTGGCTCTTCTGGGTTTATTATTCTTCCAAATCAATTTTAGAACTATTGTTTCCTAGTTCTGTGAAAAATATCACTGGCATTTTTGATGGAGATTGCATTGAATCTGTATATTTCTATTGGTAGTATGGGCCTTTTAATAATATTAATTCTACTTATCCATACATATGGAAGGTCTTTCCATCTTTTGAAGTCTTCTTCAATTACTTGATTCAATGTGTTCCACAATTTTCATGTGGAAGTCATTCACTTCCTTGGTTAGAAATATCCCTAAGGGGCTGAGGCTGTGGGTCTGTGGTAGAGCCCTTGCCTAGCATATGTGAGGCACTAGGTTCAATTCTCAGTACCACATATAAATAAATAAATTAAATTAAATCCATCAACAACTAAAATAAACATACTTTAAAAAAAGAAACAACCTAGGTATCTTTTAAAGATATTGTGAAAAAATGTTTTTCTAATTGCTTTTTCAGAAGATTCATTTTTGGTATATGGGAAAGCGTGTTGAGAGCCACAGCCAAAGGGGCCCCAGCAAACTTCCAGCTGCCAGCAAGCTTCAGACTGCCCCAGCAACATCTAGCTGATTGGCTCCTCTGCGGTGATGTTCATTGGGCTGTTTCCCTGCCCTTCAGACTGCCAGCTGATGATTGGCTCACAGCTGCCCCAGCAACATCTAGCTGATTGGCTCCTCCACGGAGCTGCTCATTGGGTGACTTCTTTGGCTCTGCCCACGCAACCCAGCCAATCGGCCTCAAGAGGAGGAGGATTGTGGGAGGAAAAGGCTGGTGTGGGGGAGAGAGGCGTGTGGAAGCCGGTGGTGGCAGTTGGGCTCTGAGGGTTTTTCCCTGGAGCTGTTTTGTTTGGCGTTTGTAGTTCTAAAAATAAAGTTAGTTTCTTTTTGACAAGTGGCTCCTGATTTGTGCCAAGCCAGACTTCGGCAAAAGCGGACTGATTTTTTTTCATGTGCATTATGGAACCTGCTACTTTGCCAAATTTGTTCATTATCTCTAGAAGTTTTTCATGGAGTTTGTTGGCTCTCCTAGGTCAAGTACCATGTCTTCTACAAACAGTGATATTTTGATTTCTTCCTTTCCTATTTATTTCCTCTCTTACCTAATTGCTCAGGCAGCTGTTTTCCTCTAATGAGTCAGTTTCCTACTTTGAAAAAAAATCACTGAAGACAAGGCACAATGAAATCTTTGACCACAATATTACAGGCTGGTAATACTAAAATTTTCAGTCAGAAAAAATGACCACCTTTTAGCATGAATGCATTCAGTGGCCCTTGCTGTTAAATTTGTTCCTAATTTCAACCAGTTATTAGTTGATCATTTAAGGAGATTATCAAAATAGAAGCACAAACAAAATATTTTTTTGCCTCAATCCCAAGCATAAAATTGATCTATAGACACCATGAATTCTTAAATTATTTGTAGATTCACAACCAGTTTGAATGCTTTTGGCTTATGAAATAATAAATGATCTTTCCATTCTAACATTCATTTGAAAGGTAATTTCATTTAGCCTATTCTTCATTATTAAAGCAAAGAAAAATACAGGAAGTCAGGAACTTAAATGTTTACATACCTTTGGCTGCTGGATTTGGGTACCACCAAGAATTTTTCTCCCATCCTCCGGAGTCACAGGTAAATATGGTTTTGCTGACAAATATATAGATATACTTAAATGACTTAGAGAGTTATAAAGAGGGATCCTCTAGAAAAATAAAAATAAATATCTCTAACAATAATCTATTTATATTCTCCCAAATATGCATTTAAATTAATTTTGACTTTTAGGTGACTATCTTATAATTTTTGTTCTGATTGTGAGGGGTTGAACCCAAAGCTTGGCAAATATTCTGCAACTGACTTTCATTTCTAGGTCTTTTATATTATTTGGAGACACCATTTCTGGAAAATGCTCAGGCTGGCTTGAAATATGCCATCCTCCTATAGATAGGATAGATTAAAGATATGCTTTAGTATGCCCAGCTAATATTGACTCCTCTAAAAAAATATCTATACTAACCCAAAATTTCAGAAACCTCTTGGGCTAGATGTTACCAGGTTCAATGCACACAAGTATCTCAAAGATTCACCACTCAAGATAAATGCAAAGTCCTCAGAAACAAAATTTATAGTTCCACAGAAACATGATAATTCATACTGTTCACTATGTTCTACCTTAGAATAAGTAGCTTTAAAACAACCCCTCTTTCACTACTGGTGATTTCCAAAATGACTGATATTATTACACCTTTGTTAATAATGCCCTGTCCCTTATCTATGAAATGTTTTTTCTTTTATTCTAACAAATTTCTTTTCTGCATTTGGGACTCACTGTCCTATATGAAGTCTTCCTTAACTCTCACTAATGACATAGGCTTGTGTTTTCTCTTTATTTTATATCTATTACACTTAATGAAGCTGTTCTAAAAAATAAAATATTTAAGATTTAAATATAAGATTTAATGGTTTCATTTCACTTTACTCAAAAGTACCATGACTAATATTATAGGATAGTGCTCTAACTTGGTGCCTATGAAGATACTTTGCCCAAGTCTGTAATCCTGAGTTGCTAGGAGATTCTTTTCTTATAAATAGATTGATATTTTTTACTTGTTCTTTTGAGTTATTCTTGTATTGACCTAAGCAGAATAAACCAATCCCCAAAACCCAAAAGTCAGATGTTCTCTCTGATATGTGGATGTTAACACACAACAAGGGATTGAAGTAAACTAGAAGTTCAGTAGATTAGAAAAGAGGGAGCAGGAATAGTAGAATTAATCTACATTACTTTCCTATGTATGTAGGCTGGTGTTTCCTTCCTCGGTCTTTTTTAGTACTTGACCAATTTTTCTACTGATTCTTTGCAACTCATACTGTAAATTCTTCATTTATAGGTATTACCCAGTTGCTCCTAGATTGGAAGGAACAATTTTATCTCCAATCTTATTTACTTGACCAGATATTTGATTGAGCTCCTGGTACATGCCAGTATGGACAAAAGGCTTCACATGTGATAGCTTTTCTGCAGCTAGGGCCTGAGCTCTGTATTAAGTAGTGATGTAAGTAGCCAGGACAGGAAATGGAGAGGGCAGGAAAGACAGTTGCAAGAGGGAAAGTACAATATTCAATGGCATCTTTATTTGTCAAAAAATATGGGGTTTGGGGACAGGGATTGTGGCTCAGTTGTAAAGCACTTGCCTGGCATGTGGGAAGCACTGGTTTCAATCCTCAGTACCACATAAAAATAAATAAATAAATAAATAAATAAAGTATACAATTTGATTTTTTTAAAAAAAAATTATGGTGATTGATGAGGAGTAATGACAGATGACTAAAAATACAGAGGAAAGAGTTAAATATATGCAGGCAGAATTTATATCATGAAAAATTTCTAGTTAACTTTAAAATACTTGGACCCCATGTTGTATGAAGTGGTTCTTGTTTATATTTGCATTGTAACTAGATGACCTACAAATGTCACCAGCAGGATGTATGTGAGGTGCACAGGCATAAATGGTGATGAATAATTAGAAGGCAACAACACAAAATAAAGATGATGAAGACTTGAATTGAGGGAATATTTCCAGACACATAGAAGATACAAAATATTCAGCCAGTATACAATGAAGTTTTTAAATGAATTAAAATATACAGACTGCTGGCATGTCAAATGTTTTCGTATACATCTTTACAGAGAAATTGTATTGCAAAATTTACCTGATTTGAGTGTCTTTGCTTCTTTCATTGGTACTGATTGATTTGTAGGAGTATTAATTATTTCCTTGAAAGCCTAAATGAGTTTGGAAAAATATATTAAGTAAATACTGATTGTATTTCATGCATTATTTGGCAATATTTCAAGTTGAGTTTTAGTGTATAGAATATTCCACAGTCTCCATGCTTTGGGGGCAGCTCTTACACTATATCCAGGTTCACAAAGCCAATATTGAATGTGATTTACCTCTGCTTCTGAAAATGGTCCTGTAACACATCCTGGTAGGCATACAGGAGGGTACTGCACAGTAAAGACTCCAGGCTTTTCAGACTAGAATTCAGAAGAAATAAGTAGAACTGTAGTTGCTAGCCAGAAAACCCAAAATTCTAAAGACAGAAGTTGTGGAAACAAATTTCTACATTTTAATCACATCAGAATTCTACATTTAATTATATCAATATTTCCTGTGTAAGAAATGTTGTTGGTTTTGGATTTTTGTAGTTTTTTTTAAAAAAAGTTTTTCCTCATTATTTATGCTTTAATATGTATAATTTATATAATCTTTCTATTGTTTTAATGGGTTTTTCTATGTACTTGTTTTTGTATCTCTCATTTTTATTTGCATCATTTCTCATTTTCACTTTTCACCCTCATTTTCCTTCTGTAGATTTTCCCTTCCACCACTTTTTGATTTATTTATTTATTTTGCTTTTTTTTGTCTATTTCTGTATTAATTTTGGAATCACTAATACCTTTCTTTTGCATTTTACATTATTATTTCCCACTTCGCATTGCTTAGATAATTTAGAGACATCATCTTAAACATATTTTTGTTATAAATTTACATGTTTTTTGCTTCCAAGTTTGGTTCTTTGAATGAATGATCCTAGCACTTTTCTCTTGTTGAGTTGGAGCTTTGAAAATGAGACATATCCTCTGCTCAGAACATATCAACAAAAGAAATCTCAGTTAAATGACCCACATTGGATAGCAGAAGGGAAATCAAGCCAAGTGCATGCATTATCCTCAACATACTAATATAAGTAATATGAGAGAGCCACATAATAAGTAACCATCAAAAGTTCCAAATTTCCCAATAACTCAATTCACATACCAAGATTGACAAGCATGCTGAAGAAATAATTTATTGTAAAAATATTTAAGTAAGAAAACTTAGAAATAAATTAATGAAGATAATAGAAATTTTGAAAGAACATTATAGTAATGAGATAAAAGTTTCTTGGAAAACAATTTTTGGAAATGATAAGTTCATTAAATCAAAGAAAAATCTGAGTAGACAGTACCACCAATGTACTATATCAGGAAGAAAAAAAGAATGTTAAGGCTTGAAGACATGGTACATTAGTAAACTTTCAGATACTAGTAAAAATAAGAAACTTGGCAATGTCAAAAGATCAACTTGAAATTACAAGATATCAGAATAGGGAAGTCTGCTTTCTAGCCTACTCTGTGGCAATAAAACCAAAGCAGCTGATATACAGCTTTTCAGTGTGGTGGTTTAAAAGGGATTTCACTGGGATTTAATATCAGGCAACAGAGAAGCTTGGAGAATTGGAAGTTTGGATACAGGAAAATAAAGAAGAAAGCTCACCACTGTTGATAGTAGCTTCTGATCACCTGAGCAGACCCACCACTTGTTTTGGTATAGAGAAATCAGAGATCAAAACATTGCCTGAACTTACTTAAACTAGGAGATTGCAAACCCTGCAGGTTTTTTTACAATTACAATTGGGTGTGAAATAAGTGAGTGCTCTATCCTGACTGGCCATGCAGTGCTCAGGCAGGAATCCTTTAGGGGCCAGCATGCATGCCATGACATCTGCAGAACTCCAGAGATCAGAAACACACACAAACACAGCCACAGTATTTGCAGGTGCCTAGGCAAAGTCTGACCTATGTGAGTGAAATGGGCATGGAGTGACTGTGCCTGCAGTTGGAAGGGTGAAGGGAAGCCTTGCTGTCCAGTGGCTCACATGAACATCTGAGGTGGTCTGGAAGTGGCAGTTGGTGATGGGAATATCCAAAGGAACTATACCTGGGATGGCTGAGTTCCTGGGCAAAAGTGAGTGCAGGAACAGCACCCTTTCCCCACAATTGGATGTCTTGGGAGGCACCTAAGAACCAAACCCACAGAAGCAATTGGATAAAGTCTAGTCCTAGGGGCAGGTCAACCTAGCCACTCCAAATAAGGTAACCCAATTAAAGCTGAGGGCTAAACACAACACAGCACCATAGGGCAGATTTCCCCTTGCAGAATGTGCTGAAGAAGCAGTGCCCAGGGGGTGCATAGATCTTGTATGGAGGGTCAAAACACAAACCCATCGTACATAGTAACCCACCCCACCTTTTAGTGCTGAAAATGCAAACTGAGTCTCATATCAAAAAGATTCAATCTTTGACCATGGCAACTCATAAATCAGAGAGCAACACAATAATGGGAAGGAATTAAAATCCCCCAATTCTTGTTCTCTTTATTAGTACTTTACTTAAGAATAATGGTAATAAAAACTAATGAACACAGATATTGACTATACATTCCAGGCAAGTATTTTAACTACTACTACTTCAGTGTCCCCTCCATCTAAAATAAGATATCGAGTTTTTTGAAATACCTATATATTTTCTAACATTTTTCTTTTCCCTACTCTCTCTCTCTCTCTCTCTCTCTCTCTCTCTCTCTCTCTCTCTCTCTCACACACACACACACACACACACACACACACACACACACACATACAGAGAGAGAGAGAGAACAAGACAAAGAGAAAGAAAGAAATGTGGCTATCCTGATTATTTCAAGGTCATATATACATACACTATTTGTCTTGTTCTCTCTCATATTCAGCCTTTTTCAATGTAGTTATCTTTTTCAAACATTGTCTTGGGAAGGTTAAGGTTCATTGTACTTTATATTTTGGTTGGATTTTCCATTATTTTAATGTGCTTACTTTACTCCTTTGTTTTTCAATATTATCTTCTCCTACCATTAGCTGAATTCAAACAATCTCCCCCTTTCTTAATACCATGCTTCTTCTAATTATTTCCCTCCCTCAATATAAGTATCACCTGCTACTGTTCTACATTCTCTTTGTTCACTTTGTGGATATTGTACTCTGTTCTAATTTCCCAACCACATTTCCTTCACTTCTAATTTACTGTATATTTACTATTGCTCAGAACTACATGGTTTATATAACTCTGCCTCCACTAATTGCTTTAAATCAAGTACTAATTCATGGTTACTGTTTTTACTACTGCTCCCAATCACTGAACACACCATTCCTGTTTACTAGTGACAGTTAGTGTTGGAAACATCATAGTAGGATCTATGTGTTTACTTCAATACTGTTTGTTATTTCCAATAGTTGTTATTATAGTTTATTTTTTCCCATTCTATGAGGTATTGCAAACCTAGAACAAGATGAAACCCCACAGGTTAGAGATTCTGCTGCATTTAGAAATAAACATTTTATCTATTACTCCAATTCAAAGAAGAGAGGAAACAAAAAGCTCCAAACCACGAATAATGACCCAAGGAGGAAAAACTGGAGAGAAAACTCAGGTCACACCCCTTGGCATTTATTTACTCATACATCAAAAAATAGAGACAGGTCCTAGAATGGATAGATAACTACACACAAATGGACATGCACAAAAAAATGGTATAAGAATCCACTTCAAAGGTGTGCAAGACCAAGAGCCCTGAAAACATGAGAAAGCAGGCAATCAAAGCCCACCCTAAAATCCACAATCCCCCAACTAAGGGAACCCACTTATATTGAGCTTGACAAAAACCCAGAGAGTGATTATAAAAACTGATTATCAAAATGTTCAATGAACTAGATATCTAAGTAAGAAAGTAAGAGAGTCATTATAGGAGATGAAAGACCATTGTAATAATGAAATAGAAGTACCAAAAAAAGGAGAAATCCTAGAAATAAAATACAATTCACAAATTACAAATTCACTTGAAGGTATTATTAACAAAACAGATGGTGTAGAAAATAGAAGTTTAATTTGAAGTCAGAACTTCAGGCATTAAATACAGGCTATATAATCTTGAATATATAGAAGGTAGTAAAGGGAAAATAATTATACAGCATGACCAGAATATACAAGAAACATTAGGAAAGAATATAAGAACATGGAGATAGAAACTATGGGCATAAAGAATATTTTCAATGAGATATTTACAAAAAATTTATCCCATACCAAGACTGAGATGGACAAACACATATAGGAGGTTTACAGGAACCCAAATAGGCTCAGCCACATGAGAAGCTCTTTGAGACACATCATAATCAAAATGCCTAACCTAACATAAAGGAAAAAAAATACTAAAAGCCACAAGAGACAAACATTAGGTTACATTTAGAGGCAGACCAATAAGATTCACTTCTGTTTTCACTCTGAGGCACTAAAATTATGGAGGGCCTGAAGTGAGTCATTCCAAAGCCTAAAAGAAAACAACTGCCATACAAGGTTACTATACCAGGAAAGCTCAGTTTCAAATTTAAGGTGGAAATAAAAACATTACACAACAAAAATAAACTAAAAGAACTCATGTGTACCAAAACAACACTACAAAGAATACTCAAACATAAACTATATACACAGGAACTAAAGGAACACTTCCCAAAGCCTGCAAACCAAGGAAGTTCAACAGAAGAATAATTCACTAAGTGACAATCATGACAGCATAGAATAAAGAGGGAAAAAGGCAGGAAAACACAAACACATATTCATATTAACAACTCCCCAATTAAAAGCACAGATTATTAGAATGGATCAAAAAACAAATCCACCTATATGTGTTTATAAGAGACACATAAGCAAAGAGGCTGAAGGTAAAAGGAGAGCAAAAAATATATTTCACTCACAAATATAATCTATTTAACAAAGTAGATTCCAAGCAAAAATTAATATGAGACAAAGAATGCCATTATAGCCTGGTGAAGGAAACAATGTAACAGAAAAATATAACCACAGTAAACACTGATGCTCCAAATGTCAATTCACCCCATTATATGGAAAAAATACACCACAATGTTAAATTCCACATAGATCTCAACACAAACATGTAGATTTCTATACATGTTTATAATAGACATGTCACCAAATAAAAAAATCAACAAGGATATCTCCAACCTGACCAACACTATAAATCAAAAAGACTTACCAGACATCTAATAGTGCACCCCCAAACAGCTGAATTTAACACCTTCTCAGCTGTGCATGAAACTTTCTATAAAATAGATCATATTCTATGCCACAAATAAAATTTTAGCAAATATTATTTTAAAATGACAATTCCAATGAATCCTATCAATTCCTAATGGAATGAAGCTACATATAAATATTAAGAACCATATAAACTCATCCCAAATGAACAATGTTCACTTAAATGAATAAGGGATAAAAGAAGAAATGACAACATAAATCAAGAAATTTTTAGAAACAAACAAATAGAGAGACACAACATATCAAAATCTCTGGAGAAGTATGGAAGCATTTCTAAGAGGCAAATTTATAGCACTGGAGCCTATATCAAAATTGGAGGGGCTAGGGTTGTGTCTCAGTGGTAGAGTGCTTGCCTAGTGTGTGGGGCACTGGGTTTGATTCTCAGCACTGCATACAAAAGTATAGGTTAATTGAAAACTAAATATATATTAAGACTATTAAAAATACATTCGCAAATAAACAAAACAAAATCACCAAACCCATAGCCAAACTAATCAAAAGAAAGACTAAAAAGAAGCAAACTGACAAAAATCAGAGGTAAAGGGAAACATCACCACACAGTCTAAATCCAAAGGATATCAGAGACTATTTTGTAAATTTATACTCCAATCAAATAGTAAACCTGGAAAATATGCACAAGTTTCTAAACACATATAACCGCCCATATTGAACCAGATAAAGAAATCCTAAGCAGAACAATATCAAGTAATGAAATTGAATCAGCAATTAAAAGCATTCCAAAAAAGAAAAGCCCTAGATGTGATGGATTCACAGCTGACCTCTATAAGAAGTTTACAGATGAAATAATATCAGTTTTTCTCAAGGTATTCCATGAAATCTTAAGAAAGGGGACAACCCTAATACTTTTTATGAGGCTAGTATATGTAACTTTAAAGCAAAAACCAAAGATGATCAAGAGAAGAAAACTATAGACCAATATCACTGATGAACATAGATGGAAAAATTCTAAATAATATATCAGCAAACCAAATTCAAAAACATATCAAGAACATACTACCACATGATCAACTGAGTTTCATTTCAGGAATGCAAGCCTGGTAAAACTACATGAACCAATAACTGATTCTTTACTTAAGCAGAACAACAAAAAAATCACATGATCATCTCAATAGCCACATAAGAGATCTTCAATAAAATCCAACACCCATAATATAAATGAGGAAGAAGCTGTGGATTGAAGAAACTTACCTCAACATCATAAAAGCCATTATGACAAACCCAAAACCAACATCATAGCAAATGATGTAAAACTAAAAGCACTTCCACTAAATTCAGGAACAAGACAAAGCTGTCCCCTCCCACCACTCCTATTCAATATACTCCTTGAAACATTATCAAAGCAATCAGGCAAGAAAAGGAACTCAAATGGTTATAAATAGGAAAAGAAGAAGTCAAACTATCTCTGTTACTGACAATATGATCCTATGCTCACATTATGATCCTATATCTATAGGTCCAAAATATTCCACCAGAAGAATTCTAGAGCATATATATGAATTTAACAAAGTAGCCTGATACAAGATCAAATGAATAGCTTTCCTATACTCCTATGGGGATTCAATAAAGGAAGAAAATAGAAAAACTATCCCATTTGCAACAACCTCAAATAAAATTTAAAAAACCATACTTTTAAATTAACCTAAAGGAGTGTTATAGCTCTACAATGAAAATTATAGAACACTTAAGAAAAATTAAAGAGGACCTTAGAAGATGAAAAGACATCACATGTTCTTGGATAATCAGCATTAATATTGTCAATATGGTCATATTACCAAAAGCAATATATAGATTTAATACAATCTCCAACAAAACATCAATGACGTTCTTCACAGAATTAGAAGAAAAACAATTCTTGAATTCATTTGTAAGAAGAGTCCCAAAATAGCCAAAGTAATAATAAACAAGAATAGTGAAGCAGGAGGCATCACAATACCAAATATAAAATTATACTACAGAGTTGTAGTAGTAAAAGCAGCATGGTATTGGCACCGAAAGAGGTATGAAGACCAATGGAATAGAAGACACAAAGAAAAACTCACAAACCTATATGGTCTGATATATGGGAAAGATGACAAAAATATATCTTGATGCTGGGAAAATGGGATAGCTGTATGTAGAAAAAATGAAATTAGAACTCTATTATTCACCCTGCACAAAACTCAAATTGAAATGGATCAAAGATGTAGGAATTAGACTAGAAACCTTACAATGGCTGGAAGAAAACATAGGAGCATCACTCCATCATAGAGGTACTGACACCATCTTCATTTACAAGAGCCACAGAGCACAAAAAATGAAACCAAAATCAATAAGTGGCTTCAAATAAAAAGCTTCTGCACTGCTAAGTAAACAAAAGCATGAAGAGAGAACTACAAATGGGATTAAATCTTGGAAATCTGCTCCTCCAATAGGAGAATAACATCCACAATATAGAAATAATTCAAAAATCTTAACTCCACAAAAACAAATAGCAAAACCAATAAATAGGCAAAAGAACTAAACTGAAACTTCTCTATAGAAAAATATAAAAGGCCAATAAATTATGAATAGATGTTTAATATCTCTAGCAATCAAGGCAATGCAAACTACATTAAGATTTCATCTCACTCCACTCAGAATGGCAATAATCAAGAATCCAAAGAGCTATAAATTCTGGCAAGAATAGGGGGAGAAAGGAACACTTGTACTACAGACTAATAAACCACTCTGAAAAAAAAAGATTGGAGATTCCTCAATAAAACTAGGGATGCATCCCATGATATGGCCCAGCTATCTCATTCCTGGGTATTTTCCCAAAAGATCTATAATCAGTATACTACAGAAACATAGCCACATCAATATTAATAGCAATACAATTCACAATACCTGAAATATGGAATCAACACAGATGCCCATCAATACATGAAGAGGTTAAGACATGGTAAGACACACACACACACACACACACACACACACACATATGTATGTATATATATATATATATATATATACATATATATATATATACACACACACACACACACACACACACTCACACAAAATGAAGTTCTATTCAGCCATTTTAAAGAATGAAATTATAGTATTTATTGAGAAATGGATGGAAATGGAGAATATAGTACTGAGTAAAATTAGCCAAACTCAAAAACTCAAATGTCAGATGTTGTCTTGCAAAATCAAGAGTAAATTAAAGGAAAGAGATGGGGAGGATAAGATTAAATAAAGGACCAATTAAATGCAAATTCGTAGGCCAGCACAAGGAAATCTAATAGAATAGAGGAAAGAGAATTGGAGAGAGAAGGGAGAATTAAAGGGAAAAGGGGACATTATGAATTGAAATTATTTTCCATACATATATGAGTTTATTGGGATGAACCTAACGACTATGTATAACCATAAAAGTCTAATAAAAAAATGATCAAGGGGCTGGGGTTGTGGCTCAGCAGTAGAGTGCTTGCCTAGCAGGTGCAAGGGCCTCTGTTTGATCCTCAACACTAAATAAAAATAAATACATAAAAAAACAAAGGTATGTGTACAACTAAAAGAAATAAATATTGAAAAAAATGACCAAAGTCAAGTCTCAGATTGTGCTTAAGTACTGCAGACAGAGATGAATAACAGAGAACACTTATTCAATGAACTTATATTATTATTCAGTGAACTTTTCAGAGAAAATTTCTTTCATCATGGAAACATGGTGAACATCAAAACACAGGAGACATTTAGAGTCTAAATAGATATAAACAAAAGAGGAATTCTGCATTTATATTTTACTTAAAATGCCAAAACTAAGAGCAAAGAGAGAAAAAACAAGACACCTATAAATGATAAGGCACCGGTATAAATCTAAAGGCTAGGAGCACCTGCAATGACATATTTTAAGTCCTGAAAGTGAAATATTGCCAGCCTAGATGGCGATATGCCTCAGAGTTATCCTTCAAATTCAAAGATGAAATAAAGACCTTCCAAGACAAAAATAAACTAAAACATCATGTCAATCAAGCCAGTTTTTCACAAGATGCTCAAAGAAAAATTCCACACATGAGATTAAAATCCACAAAGACAGCATAGGAAAGCATACAATAGTTAAGCAAATTTAAGTTAGAAGCAAAATCTATATTAGAAATAAAAAAAGAAAGCAGCACTCATCTGTATATTAACACTAATTCTCCAATTATAAGACCTATCCAAAATATAAGAAATGTTGAATTAATAAAAAAATGAATCTACTATTCTGTAGGAGTATGCTTGACTGGAAAATACATTCAGACAATAAAAGTAAAAGGATAGAAAATGAAAACACATGGAAATGGAAGCCAAAAACAAAGAAGAGTACCTATTTCCAGATTTGAAATAAATGACTTTCAGCAGCAATTATCTGGACATCAAAAAGGATGAACAAAGTTAGCAGAGTAACAGTATACAAAGTCATTATACAAAAAAAAAAAATAATAAGGTTTTCAATAGCAATAGCAAACCTGATGGGAATGTAATCAGTATAACAACTCATTTAAATAGCTTAATAAATACCTAGGAATAAATCTAACCAAGGAGGTGAAAGACCTCGTCAACAAAAATTTAAAAATATTGAAAAAAAATACTGAAGAAGAAACTAGAAGCTAACAAGTTATCACATATACATAGGAAGACAGAATTCATACTGTAAAAGTGATCACATTACCAAGAATAATCTACAGATTCCATGTAACTTATATAAAAACTTAAATAATAGCTTTGCACAACTGGAAAAAGTATTACTAATACACATGAAAGAAGAAAAGACCCATATTAGCTAAAGTGAATGAGGAATAAAACCAATGATTGAGACACCACAATGCCCAATTTCAAAACGTAATCCAGAGCCATAGTAAGGAAAACAGCATGGTACTGGCATAAAGACAGTCCTATACAAAATGAAATAGAATAAAAGACACAGAGACAAATCTACACAACTACAGTCATCTCATTTATGACAATAGTACCAAAAACATAAACTGAAGAATAGAAAGATTCTTTAGAAAATGATTGTGGGTGAACAAGCAATAAGTATAAAACTAGATCCCTATCTCTAACATTGTACAAGAGACAATTTAAAAGGAATCAAAGAGATATAAGACCAAAAGCTTTGCAACTAAAAAAGTACAGAAAATTATAACAACATTTTAGGAAATAGGCATAGGCACTGACTTCTTGAATGGCTCAGGAAATAACAGCAACAATAGATGAGTGGGCCTGCATGAAATCAAAAAATCTTCTGCAAGGCTAGTCAAACAACTGCAGTATAAAGAGATGGTCTTCAGATGGGAGAAAGTCTTTGCCAGTTATTCTTCTAACAGAGGACTAATATCCTGAATAAAAAACTCAAAATTCTTAACACCTGACACACAAATTTCCCATTCAACAAGTGGGCAAATAAAAGGAAAAAATAGTTCTTAGAAAAAGAGGTACAAATCTCCAACACCATATGAAAGGTAAATCAAAACAGCATTGAGATTTCATCTTACACCAGTCAGAAAGCAAATAATAAATACTGGGGAGGTTGTGGGGAGAAAAAACACTTATAAATTTTTGGTGGGAACGTAAAGTACTATATCCCCTAGGTAAATCATTATGGAGGTTATTCAAAAAACAAGTAAAACTAGAACTGCTGTATGATTCAACTACACCAGTCCTCAGTATTTGTTGAAACAATTAAAGTCAGCATACTCAAGAGATTCTGTATACACCCATGTTTTTAAGAGACTATTTATAATAGACAAGATATAGGATCAGTCTAGGTGTTTCTCAACAGATAAATAAAGAAAATGTGTGAAGAGTAAAATTTGCTCCCAATATTTAGGATATCTATTCACCTCATAGATTGTTTCTTTTGCTGAGAAGAAACTTTTTAGTTTTATTGATTTATTTTATTGATTTATTTTTATTGATTCTTAATTTTAATTCTTGCACTACACGAGTTTTTATTAAGGAAGTTGGGGCCTAATCACACATGATAAAGATTAGGGTATGGAGATTCCTTGGAAAACTGGGAATGGATCCATCATTTAACCCAGCTATCCCTCTCCTTGGTGTATACTCAAATGACTTAAAAACAGCAGATTACAGGGACACAGCAACATCAATGTTTATAGCAGCATAACTCAAAATAGCTAAAATGTGAAACCAACCTAGATACCCTTCAGTAGATGAATGAATAAAAAAAAATGTGGCATATATACACAAGGGAATATTACCCAGCAATAAAAGAGGATAAAATCATGGCATTTGCAGGTAAATGGATGATGTTGGAGAGGATAAAGCTAAGTGAAGTTAGCCAATCCAAAAAACAATTCCAAATGTTTTCTCTGATATATGGAGGCTTATTTATAGTTGGGTAGGGAGGGGGAGCATGGGAGGAACCAACAAACTCTAGATAGGGCAGAGGGTGGGAGGGGATGGAAGGAAGCAGCAGTTAGCAAGGATGGTGAAATGTGATGGACATGTATGAAGACATGAATTGGTGTGAATATACTTTGTATACAACCAGAGATATGAAAAATTATGCTGTATATGTATAATAAAAATTGTAATGCATTCTGCTCTCATTTATTTTTTTAAAATCAATTTTTTAAAAAAGTAAAAAAAAAATAGAAAAAGGAAATGTGGTATATATACACACAGGTGTATTTTTTATCCATAAAAAAGTGATATTGTGTCATTCTTAAAAAAATGATGGACCTAGAAAGCATCATGTGAAGAACAATAAGTCAGATGCAAAAGAAAAAGCATGACATTTTCTCTCCTATGGTGAAACTAAAGAAGGAGATATTTTCACTGGGAAAGACAATCAGTATAGAGAGAAAGGAGTTGGGCATAGGAAGGAAGAAATGGTAAGTATTTTGGAGTGAAATTGGCCAAAATGTAATATGCATGTACAAATAAGTCATTTAGGTACTTCATGTGCATCAATTACAAAAAAATACCATCTTAATCATCTTGTCTATAATTCGTTAGTGTTAAATTTTAAAATTCCAAGCTTCAGTGAGAACACAATGAAAATAATTTTGTTTTACTAAGCATATAATATATGCCAAGCACTTATTTTCATGATTTTTTCTACATGTTATAATCACAAAATGATTATGCTGATAGTGATCCCACACCACCTCTCTGGTCATTTCAGGATATTAGGAGTAAAATGACCCACTGCACTCCCTATCCAGAATGGCCTCCTCCTAAGCATTCATTGACTGGCTCCTTCCAATCCTTATGAGCTTATATTCACACCCAGAAAGTCCTTCAATGACTCCACTCCCACTTCTATCCACATCGGAACTACAAACTCCTTAAGTTTAAAAGAAATGAGGATTATATTTTCTTCAAGATCTTCATTAAAATCAACTAAGTTTTTCAGAAGAATCTAGTTTCTATCATAATTAATAATATAGAGCTCCTGCTGTCCTTAAATTCACTATTTCTGTTATATTTTTAACTTCTTTCATCTTGACTTTTATTCAATCTGGATATATCTCGCCCTTAAATAATTTCTTCCTATGCATCCCTCATTCTCAGCTTCGTATTCATCGAGCTGTTCTTTTGGCTTATTTTCTTTTTCTTCAATTTTTACTTTTTTTTGCCTTTTTCTTTAATTTCAATAAAACTACACAACGTATACAACAAAATCTCTTGGTCATTGTTTCTTTTGAAAGATTCCCAGCTTTCAGATACCTTAGAATCCCCAAAAGGTGTGTTGGGTCACTCTGTCCTCTAGCTGGTAGATAATTCAAATCGGTATGACTGCAGTGGGAACCCTCCCAAGCAATGGCAGTCCCAGCCTTTCTTTGTTGCCATGACATGTTTGATAAATGATTATCCTATGTGTGGAACACTGTCAAGGACACATTCTTATTTTTTTTAACTATCAAATATATTTCCTGGAATTTTGGTTTAGCCTGGTAGCTCTGGGATACATTCCTTGGGCTTTCCTTAGATAAGGGGGCTCTCCTTCCAGGTACACCCATACATAAGTGGGGGATTATGCTTTTTTTTCTAATTCTTTCCATCCATAATGGCATTCCTAAGGATTGCTCACTCCCACCAAGTTCCATAAATGTTAATCCTGCATATCTACTCTGCCTGTTGCTATCCTTATGACTTTGTAGCCTTATGTTTACCTCTGGGATGTATGTCATTATTATGTGCATATGGAAGATGATATGTAAGAAGACATGGGAAAAAGAGGTTTAAAAACACCTCACCTTTGAGTCAGTTGCTGAAAAGAAAGGGGTCTTTATACTGATAAATTGTACAAGATTGTCTTCATCTTCATCTTCCTTTTGACACTCAGTACCACTGTTGTCAAACAAGGTTTTATTTTCTCGTGTTCCTGTGTCAGATATTGCTTCTATGACAGTAAAAACAAAGTAAATAGTATATGAAAATGTCTGTCATTTCAAATTAATGAACAGCATAAGAAGAAGCAGTCTTCAAATAGCTTACCATCTTTACTGGACTGTTGAAAATCTTTACATAATTCTTCTTTTTCTCTTGCAATATTCTAGAAAGGAAAAAAAAAGCTTTGGGTGTAGCAAGCACCAAAATTGATAATTACATTGGCAAAAATTGATAATTACATAATATTGGCCATTGCTCCATGATACAACAGTAAGAACACAGGTTTCTGAGTCAGTGGATGTATACTCAAACCCTAATGCTGCCATTTACTAACCTACATCTTCTCATGGGATGAGGACTATGAGAGATGGTAGAGAGAGCTCCTAAATATTACTCCCCTTACCTCCAATTGATTATTACAAAAATACTGAAATCCATTTGACTATTTTCTTAACCCAAATAATCTAGGATAAAAATTGCAGCCATGTGTAGCAGTTTAGAGTACTTTTAAAAAAATAACAATTTAAGAAATATAAAGTAATTACATGTAATATTTGGAATGGGTTTTCATGATTTACATTGATATGAACTACCTCTTGGTGGAAAAACATGCTATCTGAATATCTTATGAATAAGAGGGGTTGGAATCACAAACAACCTAAGTTGCTTCAATCCTGTGAGTCAAACAGCTGAAGATAAATGATTATATAAATGGTGCTCCTTCTAAGAAAGAGAAGAATAATGACAAGAATAATATTTGGGGCAATGATTGATGGCTGAAAGTCACACAGTTTCTAAGCCAGGAGATTAAAATAAAACCGA
This sequence comes from Ictidomys tridecemlineatus, assembly GCF_052094955.1. NCBI lineage: Eukaryota > Metazoa > Chordata > Mammalia > Rodentia > Sciuridae > Ictidomys > Ictidomys tridecemlineatus. Next base: position 183,056 of record NW_027524288.1, on the reverse strand, counting down.
CCATGAAACAAAGATGGCTGAAAGAACAAACACTAAATAAATGTTTTCTAGGACTAAAACATTTTTACTAGGAAAGAAAGGAGAAAGAAACAAAAATAGAAGACATGACTAGTCAATTGACTCTGAGTTTAAGTCAATAAAGAAAAAGAAAGGAATTGAGTGGTTACGATTAAATATAATAAAGATTTTTATTCATACTAATGTTTAAGACTCAATAGTATTATATTATGCTTGTTTTTGTTAATAATTCTATAATAAAGCATTACATTTTATTAGAATATAATAACTGTGACTTAAATGGTTATAAACCACTATCTGAAACCTGTAATATTACTTCTGAAGAAAAAGAAAAATGTGGAACTTGATACTTAATCACACATGGGTTGAGACTCTACAGGAGATATTCTGGTTGCAACTTTCCTATTTATGGCATTTTTCTTAATTGTAAAGAATTACAATTCTTAATTGTAAAGAATTGTTCCTTTTTTGACATTAATTCACGATAACTCACCTGAACTTTTACAACCTAAGCACTAAAGAAGAACATAAATTTAAGCCATATTTGTAGAAATTCAATAGATTTGATTATTAGCTCTACCATGCATATTATATTACTTAGGATAATTCATTATCTATAAATCTATTTTTGGGTCATTTTTATTCATGTCAAAAACATTAAAAATATTCCTTTTATTCTAGTTACTCCGGGAGATATGTTTCCTAACCTCCAATAGTTCATGATGATAGAAGAGATTTGAAATGAATATGTAAATAACTAAGTAAAGATATGTCTCAAAATGTTATATAAGATCTTTGAGTGGATATTTTAATACACTACAAGGCAAAGAAGTTCTAAAACTAAAGTTTTACCACATAGTCATTAAGATGCTGTGCTTCAAGAACTGGTTATTATCTTGCACAAAATATCTATTTTATTTAGATCATGAGTTTAAAAGCACTCAGTGGAGAGATTCAGAAAACATGATGCAATCCCTTTGTAATGCAAGCATTAAGAAACAGATTCTAAATTTCTATATTGCCACATTTCTAATATTATTTTAGTATAAATAAAGAATCAAGAATATAAATAGGGAAAAAGTTCTCCTAAGAAGAATATGATCCTAAAACATACAGTGTCCCAGAGAAATAAGTATACACAATGTACATACACAATATGCTTTATAGCTTCAAATTAATGGCTCCAGGGAAATTCCATGATTACTAGGAAAAGTAATTCAATGCTTAAATCTTTATTTAGGTATAAATATCATAAAATTCCTGTATGATTTAAAAGTCATAGTAAAGTATATTTATTCAAATGAATCTTACAAAATTTTACATTTCTTCTGCAGTTGGAAGGATTTTCCTAATGTAACTTTTCTGTTTGTGTGTTTTCCAGCCCCCAATGCCCTGAAGTATTTAAGTATTTACAAAAATGTATTAATAAAAAGAAATCACCATAATTCTATGAAATAATTTCTTCTGAACAATTTTCAAATAAATGACAGGGAGGTCACTGCAGAACATTAAGAATAGACATGTCCAAAAACAAATTTTGGAACAAGAAAATTAACTTCACAAAAGAGTACTTTACCTTGGTATCAGATTGATTGCCGCCCTCATCCGGCATAGAATGACTAGGGCCAGGTTTATCAGAACATCTTTAGAGTAAAAATAAACAACAACAAAAAATGTATAAGTCCAGTTTTTCAAAAAAACAAACTTTGGTGAATGTTTAATTATATCAAATGATATTTCTTGATGATATAGTAATAACAGTATGACTTCTCTTAAACAAAATTTATTTATTTATTTCTGCCTCCAATTTTTCCTGTCTATGAAATATTCATTGAAGGATCTTTTAGTTTCTTTTCAAAAAGTGACAAACAACAGTTTGGCAGAACCTGAGAATAATTTATCTTTACAAACTGGCCTGTGGTGAAAGCTGAACTGAAAATCAAATTAATGGGCAAAATAATTTTTGTTTCTTGAACAGAAACAGTCTCTAATAACCCAAGATAAAGTAGAAAAATACTTTCCTGTATCTTTTCTATCAAAGAGTAAGCTGGGTTCTTCAACATGGATACTATCTACTAAAAAGAGCCCATTGCTTCCTTTTTTTAAAAAAAAGAGAGAGTGAGAGAGGAGAGAGAGAGAGAATTTTTAATATTTATTTTTAAGTTCTCAGCGGACACAACATCTTTGTTGGTATGTGGTGCTGAGGATTGAACCTGGGCCTCACGCATGCCAGGCTAGCATGCTACCACTTGAGCCACATCCCCAGCCCCTGCTTCCTTTTATCCACAAACAGCACAGGGAGTTCCCTGAAATATTTGAATTGTTTGAAAGTTGAATGTGCACAAGTCAAAGAATGTAAATATATTTGTTATTGGAAATACTTTTGCCATACAGAGTGAAATATAAAATATAATTCTTTTTCCTATATAGGTCTTGCCTCATTTAGATCCATATAAACTATCAAGCACTTCAAAATTTTCATGGGCACTCAAATGATCAAGAGAAAAGATTGCCAGAAAAGTAGAGTACTCAAAGTCATACCTCTGTTCTCCTAAGTACAGCCTAAATATCTTCCTTCCTATGGGTATACACTCTCAGATCCCTCTTCTTTAGGACTTAGTGGTAGTATCCAACCTTTAAATCTACATCCTTTGAAGATGTAGATACCTGAGAGATGGCTGGGCACAATTGACACAATATTGGAGCTCATTTTCCATGTTCCTAAATGGTGTCTCAGTCACTGGTGTCAGCATAAGCATGTTAACAAGTACCCAACTGAAGCTCTATGATGGCTTTGCCAACCAGTCATTCCTGAGCCCTAACCTTCATGTGCATAGGAAGTCATCAATGAGTTGGGAAAAAAGGTGAAAGGTGGACATCTGCTCTGTGCCATAGATCCATGTAGGTTAGCAACTTCAAGTCCCCTGGTGCTTGATTGTTTCTAAGCCACCCTCACATTCCAAAGTGCTCTGGAGACTCTGCCCAGTGGCTCAAATTATTTAAACCTCTTTCATCAAAAACCTTGAAGTTTGTCAGTTACTCCAATTAAACAAACAAGAAATTGATGACTTATTCAGGATGCTCTTTGACCTCCTACTTAATATGCCTTTTTAGATAGCTCCCAATATCCTGTGTCATTAATCTTTGTTTTGTCTTTATCAAATTGGTCATAAATTTCAATATTCTGATCACTTTTCCAAAATTCTCATTCCTACCCATCACAGTGCCATTGTTTTTCAAATTTGCCCTTCCTCTGTTAGTTCCATTATGATTCTCTACTACTGAATTCACTTCTTAATTCCATTTTTAACTTCTTCACTTAGGTTCCTAAATTTGCTCCCCCATTCAACTAAAGAATGATAATAGGGGCTTAGGATGTGGCTCAAGTGGTAGCGCGCTTGCGTGGCATGCATGAGGCACTTGGGTTGAATCCTCAGCACCAAATAAAAATACATTAAAGAAAAAAATAATGATAATAAGGAAGAGGACTGGTTTAAAATTAGGGAACCTGAGTTCAAAGCTCATTGCTTCCATGTTTTGTATCAGAAAAGTCTTCTTAATATCTTTCAAGTTTCAAGTTCATCATCATAACCACCACTTGGCCAGTATTTTAAAAGCATTTTGAAGGATTATAGAATACTTGGGTTAGTTGCTAGAATGTCTTAAATCTTTAACTTATTTCTGCTTTTTATTGGCTCTATAAGGGAAAAAATGAGTTTTTAGATGAAAAATGTTTTGAAAAATATCAAAATAAACAACAAAAGAGTAGAAAAGAAAGGAAAAAATTCAAGAAAAGATTAAAGGCATAGAAAAAAAGCTAAAAAAAAGTCTTTATAGAACAAACAAATTGAAGAACCATCAAATTAGGAGAATTAACAAAAATCAATTAAAATAACCTCTAAATTGATACTCAAATTAATTTATGTATACTATTCTACACATAGTTATTCTTCACATCTAGTAAAATAATTCCTCTCTTCCTTGCCTAATCTTTCTTATGAAAAACCCATTGTCTTATAACCACAACTATGTAAGATTTTCCCTAAAATTTTTGATGTAAAAAAAGGGTACTGGTTAGCAGAAAAACTGTCTATCAGAAGAAACTCTTGGATAAGCAGGTTTCTCAGTTAAAATATAGTCAGAAATAACACATAAGTACCTATGACTTTCTGAATTGATCTGATACTGCATGGGCTCCCTTTTGTCCAGCAAGGAGGTCCAAAGAACATGGTAGAGGACAATGTGGCTATGGAGTAACTAATCAAGACCTCCAGACAAACCAGGAAGCAGGTCTGATTTTATTGTGCAGATACCATGTATATATACTCAGGTAGTAGCTAGGCAGATTATAGGCAGCCACCAATACAATTTCTTGCTAACTGTTCTTACAGCGACCAATTGAGGAGCAGTCCATGGAGCAAACGCAGGGACTGCAACACACAGCCTCACACCCAGGGCTGTGCCTACAGGGTAAGTGGTTTTCCACTGGCACACCTAGCACCAGGTTTTCCACTCAGACACCCTTAATGTATACCATGTATGCAGTACTCCATGCACTTTTCCTCATATCATACATGTATCTTGAGTGTAGGCTGCATAGAAGCCTAGGCAGTGGGGCAGGAAAATGGCATTGTCAGCCAGACAGGCTGACTGTCAGTCTCAGACCAGCTATTGTTAATGAAAGGATCACGGGCTATTTAGGAAACAACTCTGAATGACAGTTGCTTAATTAGTAAATAATGTGTTATAATAACACAAATACTTTCAAATATATTGTTAGGACTCTATCAAGTGATAAATATCTAATATGTTGTCTAGTCCAGACAAAAGCATTCAGAAATAGTAGTTTTTTTTTTAAATTTTTATTCCTGAATATAGTTAACATATAAATTTTTAAAATTTATCTTACCCTGTTAGGGAGTCTTCTGTAGAACTTTCACTCCCTATTAAATAAAGATAAAATGCATATTTAATAAATTGTATAAAATATAAAATGTTAAAAGTATATGACTGATGCTTTGTGATGAAGTATTTCTTTGGGGTCATACATGGAGATGATTCTAGAATAAATATTCATGATACTGATGATAGATAATTGGTGCATTAAGAACTCTTATATCCCCTTCTCTGTATTTATCTAGTGCAAGGACAAAGAATGAGATTCATCATAATTTGATATTAAAATGTAAAATACTATGTCCCATGATCATAATTCTAATGGGAAAGATGTAAAACTGACAGAAATTATCATTAGTTGAATTGGTAGTATTAAGCTGACAATATCAAACAAATCTCATGAGTTTTCTGGACTAAAAGCAGTTAAGAACAATTATAAGAGAGTATGATTATTTTGTTATGACATGAAATTTATAATGAAATACTCTTTCATAAGGAAGCTAGATGTGTAGGAAGCATCCTTTGGGGCATGGCAAAAATTGGGCAACAGACCAGGGACTGGTATGCTTACAAAGATATTATAGCTTAAAGTTGAGAAGAGCTCAGTAGAAATCAATATACTTACCCTCACTAATGATGTTCTAATGAAGATACTAATCTCTTAGTTCCAGCTACTTTCTTGTGTGTAGTGCAAACAAGGCCTTACCACTAGAAAGATGATACCCTTGAGAGCTCAAACATGATCTGGACTAGACACCATGTCTGGGCTAGACACCATATCATATATTTATCACTTGATATAGTCATAACAACTATATCATTCTCATAGAGAAGTTTAAAAAGAAGCACCAGGGAGTTAGCAGCAAGTTGCCAAGGAGTAATAGCTGATATGAAAAAGTATTTAAATACAATTATTAAGTTACTTGAGCTTACAGAATGTGCCAACTCCTGGTAGGAGAAAAAAAATCATTTTCCACTTCATGTAAGATAAGAAACAAAACAAAAGGCAATATGATTGTCTTCGTATTTACCATGGCAGAAAATCTACTGATAAAGAAGGTTGGGGATAAAGATCAGTGGTATTGTGCTTGCATAGCATGCATAAACCCTGGATTTAATTTTTTTTAAATTACTCCTTCACATCTTCATGAGTCTCTGATAAATGATTTCAAAGATACTGCAGTAGATGAAATGCCAGAAAAATAATTTTTAAAAATGCCAAAAATAATGATTGAATTCAAAAAGAATACAAATAAATAATTGCATAAATTAAGAAATTTACTGCAGGATACAAAAGAGCAATTTAATGAACAGAGATTCTGTATAAATACAGAGAAGGGGATATAAGAGTTCTTAATGCACTAATTATCTATCATCAAGCAAAATATTGAAAATAAAAGCTAAATAGCTCAAATAAAAAATTCAGCTAATGTAACACCCATAGACTAGACCAAGTATAGGTTGATAAAATTTCAAGTTCAGGTAGTAGCAAACCTCAAGAAATAAAAAGGAGAATGAACAGAACATTCAACCCCCTAGGATATTATTAAAGACTAAACTTTATGACTCATAAAGACCAAGCAATGGAGGTACAGGCTATAGGCATCACAAAACTGTTCAGTGAAATAACACCAAAAATTTTTCCAAATTTGGGAAAAGGTATGAAAACCTTGTACCTACAGGAAGCATTTAGAACCCCAAGCGTACTTAACCAGAAAAGAATGACTGTTTTTTCTATAACATAAAATTGACAAATACAAATCAAGAATTAATATTGAAAGCTATGAGAGAGAAGAATCAAAGCACTTATAAAGTAAACCCATCAAATGAGCAGCAGGTTTCTCAACAGAAACATTGAAGGAAATCCCTGAAGAAATAAACAAAGAAAAAAATTTGTAAGTCGATGGAAATGGGAGTCATAATGTTAAGCAGGATATTAGGAATACAAAGCCAAGGATTTCATGTTCTCCCTCATATGTGGATTATGAAAAACAATAATATCCTAAAAAATAGAAAAGATATTACTAGAGAAGGGAAAGGGGAGTTGAGGAGGGGGAGTGAGGGAAAATAAAGTGGGAACTAGGGAGGATGGATAAGATTCAAGTAAGATGTGCATATATGGATGTCAGAGTGAAATCCAATAATTTGTGCAAATAAGCAGTCAATATCTGTAGTTAAAAAGAATATCTCTTTTTAGAACAAATCTAAAATGCTATAATGTTACTAAAGAAACACAACACACCAATTTAAAAATCTTTTTTTATATATAAGAAAAACTATAAATCCATAAAACATCTTATATAAAACATATATTATATTTACAGTCAAAACTACTAATGTAAATCCATAAAACATCTTACATAAAATATATATTTATACAGTTAAAACTATTAATGTAAGTTTTTTCAGATAACACTGTTTCAGATTATAAACTTCCAATAATTAATTTCTTGAATAAGGTATTCAAAAATATTTAAAACAAATTTAAAAAATATGAATGCAATTTACAATTTGACTTTTTCACTACTCCTTTGTTACCAAAACATTTTTTATTCTTACTTACTTAGTAAGGTAGAAACAACAAGAGAGTTCACTGTCAGAATTCTTACCTTCTTTGGTATTTCTCCTCCTCATCTTACGTTTTTCTTCTGTACAGTCAAACATTATTTTCCTGTTGCCATGTATAGAAAAGCAACACAATTAGTATTTTAATACTGAATGAAAAATGTTAAACAAATAGATTAACTTGAGAGAATTTTAGACATCATAAGAGCTAACAACAGAATTTTATCCCATGTATTTCAAATTTGTGAGCTCTGTAAACATCCAATAACCATACAATTATTTGTATGGTTTTATGTTTTCATTTTATTTTGTATTGTTTTTGAGCTGAGGTTTCACCATGGTGGTGCGAAGGCTGGTCTTGAACTCTTGGGCTCAAGTGATCCTCCTGCCCCAGGGTCCCAAGTATCTGCAGTTAAGGTGCATGCCACTGCACTCAAAGGCTTGTAATGAAGAAGAAAAAAGAAAGGTGAAATAATTATGCATTAAGGACAATACTGCTCAATACATTAACTAGAGTAGCTTGACATAAAAAAAATGTCCTGAATTCAGATCCTCTCTCTGTAAACAATAGCTCTTTGATCTTGCACAAATCATTTCTCTTGGACTCAAGTCTCCTTCTAAAAAATAAGACCATACTTCATTAGTTTACCAGGTTGTTATGAAGATTTAAGGAGATAATATTAAAACATGCTAAGAAAAATAGTAATGAAGTAATTAGTTCTTTAATCCTGAATTATTCTGGAAAGCCAATTGTTATCACAGGATTTAATATTCAAATGTTAAGGTTATTGGAAAAATACTATTAGGTTTTTATTTTGGATATTGACTGTATTCTTCTTTAGGCCTCATAATTCAGGGCAAATCAGCATTGGGATAATTTAAAAATCCAATTTATTTATGAATATTTTATATCCTTAAATTACATAATATAATTTTCCCTGTTACGAAACTAAGCAATTGCACCCAGGGCAGAAAATTAACAAATGCCAAAACTGACTTGGCCTGCTACTATTCCTTCTCTATCAAGTCAAATGGAACCAGCAGATCTCTGTGAGAATGATGCTTAGTCTCCATGTTCATCTTCAGCTGACTTGGATGACAAAATCCTATTTTATACACAGATATTGATGTGTCAGTATGGGGCTTAACTGTCAGATATCTCAATTCTCTTAGATCTTAGAATGCTGCTTTTAATGACTTCCCAGTGAGGCAGAACTTGAAAATATTCTGAAGCCTTCAGGAAAATGGGCAAGTAATTTGAGAAATTTTCATCAAAATTGAAGAAAAATCACTAGAGATGCCAATTAAAGTCATCACACTTCCCCTTTGGAAACAGTAATATGAGACCTCCCCCTGTCAAAGAAAAGTGCTTCACAGGACATAATGAGGCTTTTGGGTACTGATCTGTTAGCAAACATGAAAGGAAACTGATCTCTTCCTATGACATTATTTAAAGTATCTGATAGTTTTTAAATGATTCCAACTAATATTTGCAGAAAAGACAAAGAATGACTCACCCTGAAGGTTTTGGCTAACACATTTGCTCTATGTAAGAATTTAAGTGGAGGACATGGTGTGCTTGCTCACTATGTGTGTGACTAAAGCTAGATGGCTCACATGCCAAAGCAGAATGCAGCTGCTTTGAGAATCATAAGTGAGTGTGGCCACACATGCATATGTGAACTTCAAAAACAAGTGTAACTTTCAAACCTACATTGTTCCATGAGGACTTAGAGACAGTGATCTGTCAGGACAACTGGGTAGTAAAAGTTAACCATTGCCACACTGCAAGACCATTTCTAATAGCAACACTGCAGCAATGAAATGACAGAAATGAATAATGATTTTAAAGTCCCTTATTTTCCCTTTCAGCTGTGTAGTAAAAGAGAACTGTCTTCCTTGAACTTAAAGAATTCACAGACCCTGGGGATATTCAAGAAGGAAAGTGAAAGAGCTAGCTCCCAGAGGAAAGTAAGAAGTTTTTTTTACTAAGCTGAGCATTTAAAAATGCAAATACCTAATAAGAAAAATCATAGTTGCCATAGTGGACATTATATTTGGAATGAAGTGGATAAGGCTGGGATCTATAAGGATAAACGTTTTAAAGTTCTAAGATATAGGCTGGAGGTGTATCTCAGTGGGAGAGGTCATGGTTGAGGACCTGGGTTCAATCCCCAACACCACAACACCAGCAGAAAAAGAAAAAGAAAGTCCTGTGAGATATCCTGCACTAATCACTACTGCTAATTAGCCTAGACTTCTGCAGTGTAAATGGCTGGTGAAGGGACTCAGTCACTGTCATTCCTAACATATTTGAACTATGAACACTCAAATGATACATAAGATGATAGTTGTGCTTATTTTCAACCTCCACTTAATGTTGATTAGTACTTTAATTAAAACACTTACATGTTGCAGCCACTAGCAACAGAATAACATAATGCAGTCCCTCCATCCACATCTTCCGCAAAGACATCAATGCCTCCTTCAATAAGAAGCTTGACTATATGTGGTGATTCATACCTCACTGCAAGCATGAGGGCTGTTCTGAAATAATGGAGAAATAATTTTGTTATTAGGTACTTTAAGAGCTAATTTTATGTATCTAATCAATTTAATATCTTGCTTTACATATCTTAACAGACATAAGCATGTTGGGGGATCATCTGTGCAAATCATCTCTCAGTCTAAATAGAAAAAAAAACAAAGAGGAAACTTCTTGTCCCAATAGGGAATTACATGGTAGAAGTTATAAACATAAAATCACTTGATGGACAATAACTGTGATGAGGCTATTTATTTGAAGTACATAAAAGATTTCAAAAGAAGAATGCCCCATTTCTTCCTCAGTCTGATGTAATATAACTCATAGTCAGCTTAAAAGTCAAGCAAACAAAGGCTGTGAGCAGGCTTAAAACAATTGCTATAATAATAATAGTGATAATCAGTCATTATTAATTCAGTTAATAACAATGAAAATAAGCATTTGGTAAGGACTAAAATCAACGTTTATGTTTCATCTTACAACCACCTTTCAAGCATGTTTTGAATGAAAAGAATTTTTTTCATATCAGGAAATATATTTAGTGATAAGTAATGTTTCCAAAGTGTCACACTTTGTAACTAAGAAAGCTGGAAATGCAACACAGTCATTTGTGAATTTAAAGCCTATCTCCTTTCTCATCACTACAAACCTATTTCTTCATTAAAGAAACTGTATATGCCATTAAAGCTGTTTTTCTTCCCTCAGCCCTAGCCAATTAGAATTAAAAGCATCAGGGCTGGGGTTGTAGCTCAATGGTAGAGAACTTGCCTAGCACACGTGAGACACTGAGTTCAATCCTCAGCACCATTGAAAAATAAATACATAAAATAAAGGTATCGTGTCCATCTACAACTAAACAATGTATTTTTAAAAGAAAGAAATCATGCAAATAAAAACTACTCTAAAATTTTATCTCACTCCAGTGAGAATGGTGGCTGTGAAGAAGACAAGCAACAATAAGTGTTGGCAAAAATGTGGGGAAAAATGTACACTCATACATTGATGGTGGGACTGAAAATTGGTGCAGCCAATCTGGAAAGCAGTATGGACACTCCTTAGAAAACTTGGAATGTGACCACATTTGGACCCAGCTATCCCATTCCTCAGTCTATACCCTAAAGACTTAAAATAGCAAACTACAGTGACACAGCCACTTCAATGTTTATAGCAGCGCAATTCACAATTGCTAAACTGTGGAAGCAACTTAGATTCCCTTCAATAGATGAAGAAACTGTCGTACATATATACAATGAAATATTACAATTGAAAAAGAATAAAATTATGGTATTTACAGGTAAATGGATGGAGTTGGAGAATATCATGCTAAAGGAAATAAGCCAATCTCAAAAAAACAGGGACTAAATGTTTTCTCTGATAAGTGGATGCTAATCCATATGGAGGGAGCAGGGGGTGAGTAGAGGAACCTTGGTTTGGGAAAAGGGGAGGAATGAGGGGATAAAGGCAGGAAATACAGTGGAATGAGGTGGATATCATTACATGTACATTTGCACAAATGGTGTGACCCTACTTCATGAACAACCAGAGAAGTGAAAAATTCTGCTCCATTTGTATTTAATGAGTTGAAGAGCTTTCTACTGCTATGCACGACTGATTAGAACTAATAAAAAGTCCTGAAAAAGGGAAGAAAAACATCAAAATATATTAGAAAATGGACATCTAGCAACAGAAATTAATGCTCAATTAGGAATAAGTTAACATCAATATTCTTCAAAAAAAGCAATTTAGAGTCATCCAAAAGGAAAAAAAAAAGTCATCAAAGTCTATTTATGCTCAATATAACCTTTTAAAGGAAACGTATAAGAAATAGAAGTTAAAATTACAATAGAGAGGTTAAGAAATACATTATTCAATCAAAAAATGACAAAGTCCATATTTATTTAAAACTTTTGTTGTTTTAGTCAGCTTTTTAACAACTGTGACTAAAGGACAAAACCAGCACAATTGTAGAAGAGAAAACATTTATTCAAGGGCTCATTGGAGTCAGAGGTCTTAGTCCATAGAATCCAGCTCCATATCCAGGGGCTCAAGGTGAGGCTGAATATTATGATCTGAGAGTGTGGCAGAGGGAAGCAGCTCACATCCTGATCATGGTGATCAGGAAGCAGAGGGAGAGAGAGAGATCTGCGCTTGCCAGACGCAAACATATATTCTAAAGCCATGGCCCCAATTCCCACCTCCTCCAGCCACACCCTTTGACACCTCAGACACTTCAGTTACCAGTCAGTTAATCAGTTAATCCCTGTCACGGGATTAATTCATTGATTGGGTTAAGACTCTCACAACCCAATTATTTCTCCTCTGAACCTTCTTGCATTGTCTCACAGGTAAGCTTTTGGGGGATACCTCATATCCAAACCATAACACATGTGAACAAAAAAATCAACTATTTCTACCTAAAACATGGTTTGTGTTCATATTTTTCACTCTACCCCAATATGTATAAATTAATATTCTTCTTCCCATTAATTTAATATTTGGCTTGAATGAGTGTTTTTAAAGAATAAACTACTATACCTTCCTCTCATGTCAACCGCATGTATATTTGCTTTCGCCTTAATTAAAAATTCTGCCATACGGTGTTTGTTTTCCTTTAGGGCAAGTAAAAGTGGGGTGCAGCCATCCTGGAAAACAACAAAAACAATTTATTAACAATTTTGCTTATTTCTCAATTGAACTCAAAATCTTATAACACACCTCACAAACATAAACGTAAACACTATAAAATAAATGAAGAGCAGCCTCTTCCTTCTAGCATCCTGCACTTCCACATGAATGCTCTTTCCCCTTACAATGGGTTATGTGATTGCCACTATCTCCCATCAAAACCAAACACTTCTTGAGGACAGGGTATGTATCTTTTTTCTCTATGACCCCATACCTGAAGCAAAGTAGTAAAAGGGCTTAAGTATCCTATTGAATACATGGGCTAAACTTTTATCTCTAGAGCTGGGTTTATCAATCAATATTCCAAAGAATTTCTAATTTTACAGAAATACCAAGATTCATCAAAAAATTTCATTGATTCACTATTAGAAAAATACCACAGAATTGTGCATTATGCATCCATTAGTAAGGACATCCGTGTACCATTGCTAACACTAATTTGACAACACTTTTTCATAGCAGACATTCACTTATGAAGAATTCAAGTTATAGGGATACAGTTCTAAGAGTTATCCAATAACATGGGAGGTTCCTCCATGCAACACAAATCCTGTTGAATCTCCTCTATATAGTTCAAGATCTTAGACAACAATATAAGGCACTCCCGTTCCACTAGGAAAATACACTCTTGAGTTAAGAGAGAGAGGCTTCTAAAAAGTAGGCCCAAATCTCCATCATGTCGGATTTGGCCCCAACTTCCTTAATAAGACTCCTATACACAATAATTAAAACCAAGAATCAATAAATAAGATGGAATCAAATTAAAAGTTTTCTTCTCAGCAAGAGAAACAGTGAAGTGAACAGAGAACCTACAGAATGGGAACAAATCTTCACCACAAGCATATCAGATACAGCACTAATCTATACGATATATAAAGCACTCAAAAACTTCAACACCAAAAAAAAAAAAAGAAAAACAAATAACCCAATCAATAAATGGGCCAAGGAACTAAACAGATACTTCTCAGAAGAGGATATATAATCAATCAACAAATATATAAAAAATATTCAACAACTCTAGCAAGTAGAGAAATGCAAATCAGAACTACTCTAAGATTTCATCTCACTCCAGTCAGAATGACAGCTATCAAGAATACAAACAACAATAAGTGTTGGTGAGCATGTGGGGGAAAAGGCACACTCATATGTTGCTGGAAGGACTGCAAATTGGTGTAGCTAATCTGGAAAGCAGAATGGAGATTCCTTGGAAAACTTGGAATGGAAACACCATTTGACCCAGCTATCCCACTCCTCAGTTTATACCCAAAGGATTTAAAAACAGCATCCTACAGTGATGCAACCACATCAGTGCTTATAGCAGCATAATTCACAATAGCTAAATTGTAGAACCAATTCGGATGCCCTTCAGTAGATGAATGAATAGAGATACTTTGGTATGTATACATAATGGAATAGTACTCACCATTAAAAGAGAAAAAAAATCATGGCAATTGCAAAAAATGGATGGAGTTAGAGAATATAATGCTAAGTGAAGTGAGCCAAGCCCCAAAAAACAAAGGCTGAATGTTTTCTTTGATATGAGGATGCTGACTCATAATGGTGATGGTAGGGGGAACATGGAAGGAATGGAGAAACTTTACAAAGGGGAAGGAGGGGATGGGAGGGGGCATGGGTGCAGGAAAGACAGTGGAATGAGTTAGACATCATTACCCTAAGTACATGTAGGAAGACACAAATGGTGTGAAAATACTTTGTGTACAACCAGAGACTTTGAAAAAATGTGCTCTATATGTGTAATATGAAATGAGTTGCATTTCTCTGTCATATACAGCAAATTAGAATACATAAATAATTCAATAAAAAAGAGAGAGGCTTCAAATGAACTTTGAGTCATTTGGTACCTGTGTTTTCTCCTATTATAAGATGAAAGATATTACTCTTACATGTTAGAAAGTTAATACAAAATGTATTCATAATAATCATCCTGGGACCATAATGCACATCCACTTTACCAAATTCTTTTTTATTCTGGTTCCATTTGAATTGCTGCTTAAAGATATTTATAATTTTAGACAAACTAGAATTCAGAAATTTTGTGTATCAATAAAAGTCTTATACTGATCTACATGAACTATTTTTAGCATCATAAAAGACTAAAGAGACAAAGCTGAGGACAAAGATATAATACTGCTTACACAATGTGTATGCTCTCCACCTAACTATGAGTAGCCTAATGAAGCTTATAGAAACTCTAATGGGAATATAATTTATGTCGTACATATAAGTAAAAGGTTTGAAAAGCATAAATTTATAAATTCTAAAATTCCATTTCAAAGAGATTAATATAGTCCATAAGCCATGTTCTTATAAATTAATATAAACTATCATGAAACCATGAAATTGTAAATTAAGTATAAAACAGGAGTTATAAAACTTCTTATAGGGCAAAGTATGGGATTCTGAGTGAATGAATGCTGTAGCTATCCAGCACAATCTGGGGAACACCCATGCCAGGTATGAAGGGGCACCTGAGCAAAGCGTACCACATGGTAACATGGGCTCAAAGGAGACTCCACATGGTTCTTCAAGAGAAGCTTGAACTCCATATTTCCACACAAGTCTCCTGAATTTTAAATGTGGAGTCAATTTATGTACACTTATATTAAGTAAATATATCCATAAGATAAAAAAGTTCCAACATTTGCTACTCTTCTAATCAAGAAAATCCTGCTTATAAACAACATCTGTTGACTTATGTCACTGTCAAAATAAATGTATTTCAAATATTTTGGAAATAAAGGTGGGGATGTTTACCTTGTTTTGAGCTTCAATATCTGCATTATGTAAAAGCAGTTTTGCTGCCACTGATGTGTTGTTAGTACAGGCAGCATGGTGGAGAGGAGTTCCACCATTGGGATCCTGAACATTTACATCGGCACCATTTTCTAGAAGAATAGTTGCACATTCTTCTTCTTGCTGTTGGATGGCCTGTTGGTTTGGTACCAAGAAATAGATTGTCAATTTCAAGAATTCAACACAAACGTTCCATGGGATTTACTAATTAGTTATATTTAAATGATATTAATCAATTTTTCCTCTAAGTATGTAAATATAGTTCATCCTTCACAGAAATACTTTGCTACATCTACCTTAATCAGAGGTGTGTTGTTGTCACTGTCACAGAGGTGAATGTCGCATTTGTTCTTTACTAGAAAATCCACCACTTCTGTCTGGCCATAGGCACATGCGTAATGTAGAGGAGTCCTACAAAAGTAAGATTTGTTAGGAGGTCATAGAGCTTCCACTTAAATCAGACAATTATTCATGCCACTGTAAACATTAGATAGCATATAATTCCTCTCCCTTCAAAACAATTTCTTCAGAAGAAACAACAATCTTTATTAGCTGTTATTACAGCTAATTAATGAAAATTAATGAAAGATTAGCTCATTCTAGCTGCCTGTTCCACTGACTTCTTTCCTCCCCCACCATAACCCCCCCCAGGCTGAGGATTAAACTGAAGGGCACTCAACACTGAGCCATATCCAGAGCCCTTTTAATTTTTCACTTTCTGCCATGGTCTCACTAAGTTGCCCAGGCTCATGTTGAACTTGCAATTTTTCTGCCTCACCTTCCCTCTCAAATCACTGACTTATATTACAAGTATGCACCATTGCTTCTGACACCAGTGAATCTTGATTTTGGTTGTGTATTGTTAATAATTTTTCAGATGTATTTTAAGGACTAAGTATTTCAATTTTTAAAATGTTTATTTACACATAAAAGAAAGGCCCATCACCCATCCATGGTGCCTTACCTTAAGTGAAATGTGATAACACAATTTATCAATGGATGTTCTAGTCATATGAGTGACATTTCAATAAGTTTTAGTTACAAAAAGTACTATAGATAAAGAGGGTTGAATAAGAAAACATCAATAGACCAAATTTAAAGCAAAGTTATTCTTGCTTTTTTTTTTCAAGAAACAAAGCCAACAGAAATGTATGATTCAAAAGAATTAGTATGTTTCACATTGTTCAGTATTTAGATTTGTAGCCCTTAAGTAAATTGAATATATCCAATACTTAATATCAGTATTAATGTGATCTTAACTTTTTAAATGGGCAGTTTACAAACTCTTATCTCCAGAAGTGCTTTTGTTTGAAAAGCCTGAGGAAATTCTTCACTTCAAATTGAGTTCTATTAGTTCAGTTTTAAATCTCCAGTCAGGGAAACATGAAGTTTTTAAGAAAGGAGGATCTCAGAAATAATAAAATATGTCAAATATTTTGAATAATAGGTATTCAGGATATGAGTGGTGAGTAAATGAAATGAAAAGTATACTTGGGGAGTTCAGTGTGTGGTGTTTTTTTGCTTGTTTGTTTGTCATTCTCTACTGGGAATTGAATCCAGGGGCACTTAAACACTGAGCAGCAGCCACAGTCTTTTTGATTTTTCATTTTGAGACAGTGTCCCCCTAAGTTGCTAAGGGCCTCTCTAAATTGCTGAGACTGGCTTTGAACTTGAGATCCTTCTACCTCAGCCTCACATATTTCTGGGATTACAGATTTACACAAAGGCACCTGGTGGGAAGGTCAGCATTTTTAAACAAAAGTTTTATAAATTAAAGCAATACTTTCAACAATATTTATATTTGCTTTCTTTTACTTTCTTAAGAATGTAACCAAAACAAAACGATAAACCTACAATTGCATTTATGAAATGAATCTGTATGGAATGAAACATACATCTATAGCAAATGTATAGGCACTAATATCTACAAGCACAGGTGAAAAGATTATCTTTTCTTCTGAAGAGGCTAAAAGTTGGCTAAAGATAACAATCTACAGAAACAAGATTTATCTCCCTGCTTCTCCCAAAGATTATTTTATTAACAAGTAGTTCTCATTAAAACTTTTACACATATGCATTTTAGAAATAACAGATAAGGAAAAGGAAAAATAGAAGCCAATGTGGAATTTTTCCAAAACTTCCCACATGGAAGTTGAAAAAAAGCAGAACACAGAAAATGTCAAAATACTGCATTACTACAGAGCATATTAACTGCTGTCAATGAAACTAAGGTAGAAACAAACAGAAAGATAAGGAGGAATTGCCAAATATTGGAGATAAAATAAACATTAAACAAAAGAGGAAAAGAAGTCTTTACTCATAATTTGAATGCTGAAAATAATGGCTCAGTGTTTAAATTTTACTACATTTTTTTATATATTTGTGCCTAACACAAGACCACAATCTATTTGTGTGTATGTACTATCAAGCTTCGTTTTCACTTGATATTCAAAAAGACATCTTCTCAGGTCAACATACATTTATATCTTTGTTACCTCTAATGGTTACATAATATTTCATGCTAGAAATGCACTGCATTTTCTTACTACAATCAATTCTATGAGTCCTTTTTAACACACTGCTATATTAAGTCATGCATATTTTATAATATCCTAAAGATAGTATAAAGAAATTGATATGTACAGAAATAAACATTATTAAAATGTACAATACTATCATTTATTTTAGAATTCATAAGGAACTCAACCCTTAAGCAGCAACATAAGTACCACTACTCTTCATCCTCACAAGTATTGTAGCTAAAAACTGTATTTCATTTATCATTAAATTCCTTCTCTTACCAGGGACACAAAGTCCTTTTTCCTATATACACAGGTCACTTGTGCATCCGAAAAAAAGTACTTTCCCTAATTTAAATTATAAGGTTCAGGGGCTCTGGAATACAGCTTAATGGCAGAGCACTCGAATAGAAAGTTCAAGGTAATAGGATCAAACCCCAGGAACAAAATTAAAAACTAAAAGAGAAAAAGAACAAAAGGAAGCCTTGTTTTTCAGTTCATTCTTTCTAAGAACTTTGTCCACATAAAATGTGTACAGAAGGATTTGTTTTCTTCTAATATTTTTCTCATTTTGCATTATTTAAAATTAATAATCCATATTGTATCAGGGAATTATTTTTGTGACATAAAAATCCAGCTAGTTTTCTACCATTATTACACATTTCATTGACACAATTATTTTTCTACGAATATGATATTCATCAGTAGCACATTCTAAACTTTTTCAGATATTTGGGTGTTTCTTGTTTTATTCTGTTCTACTCATTTATCTGCCTTTTGTCTGTTGGCAAACAATATGTGACAGTTGATGGGGAATTTGGTATACAGACAGGCAAGTCTTTACTACAAACACTTTGTTAGTGTCATAATTATCCTAAAAGTTTGTATGTAGAACTCAAAAATGATTAAGGTCTGACATTTTTATTTGGTTATTTGAAACTGTTAACCATAGAAAGAGCTCAGACTTTGGTAATAATAAATATTTCTCTTAAAATACACCACACCAGGGTTCAGGCTCTGGCTATTCCAAGTGTCCTGAGAACAAGCCAGAGAAGGGGCACTAGGGCAGCAGCTTACAATCTGTGCAGCCTGTGCATACCCTGCCTGCAATCATCTTGGCCCTGGTGACTGAGAGCCTGTACCATTAGATGCAGTGAACAGATGTTCTGATCTCTGTGCCTAAATAAACAAAAGAACAAGAATGGATAACTGCAGAAAATGATACCTGAATGGATAACTACAGAAAATGATACCTGGACAGCATAAATCTGCAGATTTGCATTTAAAGCATTTAGTGAATTTTCCTTAGTGTGATCAGCGTGAAGGGGTGACAAGATTGAAAACCCACAATGTGCTTTGGAGAATGTGAATGCTCCCATGCATGACTTCTATTCTACTGTCTCAGAATTCATTAAAGTTAACTTAGCATTTGCAGAAAAAAAAACCAGGGGTTCTCAATAATCAGATTAAGAAAATGGTTGATTGGTCAAGAGACACTGAGAACACATGAACTAGAAAGTAAAGTATATGAGAAGCAAGAAATGCATAAAGAGGAGTAGAAGTGGCAACCCTAAGAAAACTAATGTAAAAAACAACTGTAAAACTGAAATCAGAACAGAGAACAAAGAATCATCTGCCCACATCAAAGACCCTTACAAGGTTGCAGATTAGACAAAATGTAAACATAAGTATACAGCAATAAAGAATAGTGGTGTAATTATATTATGAATGATTTTTTTATATAATGAACTTTCCCACCTGGACTATAATATACTTTTTATTTTTTTCTATTTTTATTGATTCTTCTTAGTGAGACATAATATTAGGGTTAGGGTTAGGATTAGGGTTAGGGCTAGAGCTAGGGCTAAGGTGGCATAGGCCCAGGCTGGGTGAAGACACAGGTCAGCTCCCTCCAGCCTCAGGCAGATGATCCTTCTCGCTAACCCTTCCATGTCTTCCCTGGCTCTTTCCCCTAGGCAGCTAGAACAGAATGCAAGTCCCCGCTAGGGCAGGACCCAGGGACAGAAGTGTGGACCCAGCAAAGCTCCTAGCCCAGACACTGCCCAGCTTTGGGTTGCCCCCAATGTGTCGGCCCCTGCCGCTGCTTCTCAGCCCCCTTAACGAGGTTCTGGCGCCCACTGTGCTCTGTCCCCTTGGTGAGCAGCTCTGCAGTGCTGGCTGGCCAGCCTCCTGAGGGGATATGTCCGCACCAGGGAAACCGGCTAATTTTTTTTTTTTTTTTTTCGTGTAGCTGCTTAACAAGAGGGCCTGGACGTCAGACTGCCCCAAGGTCTACAGGTGCTAAAGAGTCCCTGAGGTTGTTAAAGCCAAGCATCCAGATAAAACAAGGCCACCTTTCTGCCCTATCCTCCAGGGAATGGCCTGGATGACGCTGGCTTCTTCTCCATCGGCTCTGCCTCCCCCATGAGGTCCCTTGCACCAGGGGCTGCCGGCCTCTTGGACTCTATTACCTGTTCTTCTTATCTATGTCATTGACATGACAGCTCCCTCGAAGAAGGAGACGCGTCACTTCCTCCAAGTCGCCATCCCTGGCAGCTTTGTGTAGGCGGCCTATGGGATTGTAGCCCACGACCCTAGCTCGCAGTCCAATGGCGCCCAGGGTCTTCCGAAAAGTGTTCATCCTTCTCCGGGGGCTAGGGTGGAGGTCAGAGGCCACCTACTGTGTGAAGAACAGTTGGAAGAGGTAAGTCCCCCTTAGGGCAGGACCCAGGCACAAAGGGGCAGACCTGCCCAACGGGCAGACCTGGCACAGGCCCTAAACCTGCTCAGGGATCCCCCAACTTGTCAGGAGGCTTACTCCTGCACTCTGCCGCTTCTCAGCCTCTTCGCTGCTGAGGTCCAGACGCGGCTCCGCTCAGGGCGCCAACTCCCGCAAAAACGGTTGTTGCTCACACGTGCATGTGCATGCACGTGCACAGGAGTGCCATGAGATCTGTCTAACCATCAGCGCTAACTGCACTCCTGCGCACGTGCATGTTCATGCACGTGCACGTGCGCAGAGTGCCACGGGATCTGTCTAACCGTCAGCGATAACTGCACTCCTGCGCACGTGCATGTGCATGTAGATAACTGGGACCCTGAGTTATCGCGGCGGGACGACGGAGCTCCGGGCGCGTCTCTGGTGCCGGCGGTGGGACCATGGACTGGTGAGTGCGGGCTGCCAGTTGCTTCCAGGCTCTGGGGCCAGGCAGCCTCTTGGGGAGGGGCGGGCGCGGGGCCGGGCCCCCAGCGGCCCGCGGTCCAGTGAAGTTGCGGCAACGCGCCGCTCGCGCTCCAGCCAGGCGGCGGGGCCGACTGTGGGCCGGGCCTCGCCGGGCCGCCCAGCTGCGTCCTCTGGTCTGGTTGCAGCGTCAGCCGCGGCTTCCCGCCATAGCGGCCCGGCAGCCCTCCTCTCCCGCGCCCTAGGTCTTCTCCGACCCCCACGATGGTTGGTGAGCGCAACGGGAGAGCTGTCCGCATTCCTGGCTGCAGGTTGCGCTTGGGCCTTTACTCGTGGCCCAGCCCCCGCGTGCCCACCGGGTAATGACAGTGTTACATTTAGGGTTTAGTTTTGGTTTAGTATTATGCATAGGGTTTGGTTTAGGCCTAGGGTTATCAGAAGGGTTAGGATTATCGTTAGGGTAATGGATAGGGTTAGCCCTAAGATTACTGCTAGGGTTATGCATAGGATTAGAATAGTTTGGGGGTTAGGGCTAAGTTAAGGGCTAAAGCTAGGTTTATGAATTGGATTAAAGCTAGGTTTTGGGTTAGTTTAGGGCTAGGGTTAAGGCTACTGATAATGTATGAAATATGTTTATGATTACAGCTAGTTATGGGGTTAGAGTTAGTTCTAGGTCTAGTGTTAAGGTTAGGTTTATGGTGATGGTGATGTTTAGAGCCAGGGTGAGTGTCAGTGTCAGAGTCAGGGTGAGTCTTAGTTTTCAGGTTAGGGTTAGACTATAATTAGAGCTAGGGCTAGGGCTAGGTGTATGGTTAGGTTTTGTTTTAGGTTAATGGTTAAGGTTAGTACTATGATTCGGTTTTGTTTTAGGGCTAAGGGTAGGTTTAGGGCTACTTTTAAGATTAGTCTTAGGGTTAGGG
This sequence comes from Ictidomys tridecemlineatus, assembly GCF_052094955.1. Taxonomy (NCBI): domain Eukaryota; kingdom Metazoa; phylum Chordata; class Mammalia; order Rodentia; family Sciuridae; genus Ictidomys; species Ictidomys tridecemlineatus. Next base: position 160,913 of record NW_027524288.1, on the reverse strand, counting down.
CTAGTGTAAGTGTGAGATTTAGGCTTAGGTTAAGTTTTCGGGATAAGAGTAGAGTTATGGCTAGATTTAGTCTTAGCGTTAGGGTTAAATTTAGAGTTAGGTTTAGATCTAGGTTTTGAGATAGGGCAAAGTATAGGGCTAGGGTAGGGCTACGTTTAGGGCTAGGTGTATGGTAATGGTAAAAGATAGGGTTAGAACTATGTATAGGGCTAGTGTGAGAGTTAGAGTTAGTCTTAGGGCTAGGGTTAGGGTTAGGGATAGGGCTAAATTAGGGCTTGGATTAGGGCTAGGGTTAGTGATAGTGTTAGGGTTAGGGCTATGGTTAGTGTTAGGTTTAGGGTTAGGGTTACATTTAGGGTAAGAGATGGGAATATAACTAGTTTTAGGACTAGGGTGAGAATTAGGATTAAGGTTAGTGTTAACGTTAGGGTTAGGGTTATGATTAAGGTGAGGTTCATGGCTAGGATGTGGGCTAAGTTTTGTATCAGGGATAAGGCTAGGATTAGAGCTAGGGCTAATTTCAGGTCCAGGGTATGGTTAGGGATAGTTTTAGGGTTAGACTTATGGCTAGGTCTATTGTAAAGATTGGGTTTCTTGTTAGGGTCAGGTTTAGAGCTATAAGTATTATTTGAGTAAGGGTCAAGGTTACAATTTGGGTTAGGTTAAGGTTTAGGGCTCAAATTAGTCTTACGTTTAGGGATTGGGTAATGACACAGTTAGGTTTAGGGTTCAGGTTCGGTGTAGGTTAATGGACAGGGTTAAGGCTAGTGCTAGGATTAGGGTTCCGCCTTGAGTTAGCATAAGGATTATAGTTATCTCAGGGTAGTGAATAGGGTTAGAGCTAGGGTTAGGGCTTGGGTTATTGTTAGGATTAGGTCTAAGGTTTGGCTTAGGTTTATGGTTAAAGCTAGGGTTATGGTTACGGTTATCTTTAGGGTTAAAGCTATGGTAGGGCTTGGATTAGGGCTAAGTTTTGCGATAGGTTAGGGCTATGGCTAATGTAAGAACTAGAGTAATTTTTAGGATTAGTTTTATGGTTAATGCTAGGGCTAGGTGTTGTTGTAGGGTTAGTTTTAGGGTTGGAGTGAAGTTTAGAACTAAGGTTAGTGTTAGTGTCAGGGACAATTTTCGGGTAGGGTAATGGTTAGTGATAAAGCCAGAATTAGGACTAGGGTTAGTTCTAGAGGCAGGGTTAGAGTGTGGGTTAGGTTAAGGGTTTTTGTTATGGTTAGGTCTAGTTTGTCTTTATGTCTAGAGCTATAGTTATGGCTAGATTTAGGATTAGGTTTAGGTCTAGGGCTAGTATTATGCTTAGGTTTAGGTTTAAGGTTATCAGTAGGGTTAGGGTTCAGTTTAGGGTTAGGTTTTGATTTACACCTAAGATTAGTGTTAGGGTCAGAATAATGGTCAGGGATAGGTTTGGGGTTTGGGTTATGGTAAGATCTGGAATGAAGGCTAGGGTTAGGACTATTTGTAGAGTTAGGGTTTTACTTAGGCTAAGGAGTAGTGCTAAGAATATGGTTAGTATTAGGGTGAGGGTTTGGTTTAGGGTAAGTGATAGGGTAAGTGATAGGGTTACAGCTAGGGTTAGGACCAGGGTTAGGGTTAGGTTTAGTGTTGAAGCTCATGTTAGGGCTTGGATTAGGGCTAGTTTTGTATTAGGGTTGGGGCTCGTGTTATGGTTTCAGCTATTGTAAGAACTAGGGTTACGATTAGGGTTAGTTTTAGGGTTAGGTTTATGGCTAGGTCTAGTGTTAGGGTTAGGATTATGATTAGGGTGATGTTTAGAGTTAGATTTAGTTTTTGGATATGAGTCAGGGTCGTGGTTATATTTAGGGTTAAGGTTAGGTTTCAAATTAGGGCTAGGGTTAGGGCTGGTGTAAGGTTAGGGTTTGGTCTAGGGTAAGGGATAGTGTTAGGAGTATGGCTCCATTTTGGTTTATGGCTAGTGCTAGGGTTAGGGCTAATTTTAGGATCAGCATTAGGGTTAGAGCTAGTTTCAGGGTTTGGCTGAGTCATGGGTTAAGGGTTAGTTTCAGTGATAGGTTCGATCTAGAGTTAGTGCTAGGGCTAAGGATAGTGCAAGGGTTACAACTAGGGTTATGGCTTGGGTTAGGGTTATGGTAAGGGATAGGGTTGGAAGTAGGAATAGGTCTTGTGTGAGAATTATAGTTAGTCTTAATTCTAGGGTTAAGGTTAGGAATAGGGCTAAAATAGGGTTAGGTTTAGTGTTAGGGTTAGGGCTGGAGTTAGCGTTATGGTTAGGGTTAGGGCTGGAGTTAGCGTTATGGTTAGGGCTAGGGCTAGTGTTAGACTTAGGGTAAGGGTTAGGATTTAATCTGTAGATAGGGCTAGGGGGAGTGCTAGGTTTAGTGTTAGGTCTGGGTTAGGGTTTTGGTTATGGTAGGGTTAGGGTTGGGGTTAGTGCTAGTGTTTTTATTAGGGTTAGGGTTAGCTTTAGAGTAAAGTATTGAATTCGATGTAAGATTAGGTTTAGGGTTAAGTTTAGGTTACTTATGGTTAAATTTAGGTTTAGATATAGGTTTAGTTTTGATTTATGGTAAGGGTTAGGGTTAAATTTATGGCAAGTGTTAGGTTTAGGGTTAGGTCGAAGGTTAGGTTTATGAGTAGAGTTAGGGATAGGGTTAGGTTTAGGGCTAGGGTTATAATTAGGGTTAGGTTTAGGTTTAGGGTAACGTTAGGGTTAGAGCTAGTGTTAGTACTAGGGTTAAGGTTAGGATTAGGGCTAAGTTAAGGTTTATGTTTATGAATAGGGCTAGGGTTATGTTTAGGCTAAGGGTTAGTCTTTGAGCTAGGGTAATGTGTAAGGCGAGGGTTAGGGTCAGGGCTACATTTAGGATTATGGTTATGCTTAAGGTAGGTTTAGGCCTCAGATTAGGGCTAGGGTTAGTGTTAGGTTTAGGCCTAGGGTTAAGGCCATGTGTAATGTATGATCTAGGGTTCTGATTAGAGCTAGTTTTAAGGTTAGGGTTATGGCTATGTCTAGTGTTAGGTTTAGGTTTTGGGCAAGGTTCAGGTTTAGAGCTAGGTTTAGTGTTAGTGTTTGTTTCAAGGTTCAGGTTAGAGTTAGGTTTAAGGTGAAAGCCAGAATTAGGACTAGAGTTAGGTCTAGGGATAGGGTTAGTGTTTACTTTAGGTTAAGAATTATATTAGGGCTAGAGCTCAGTTTTTTTTGTTTTTTTTTTAGGTCTAGGTCTAGAGTTATGGCTATATTTATGATTAGGCTTAGGTATAGGGCTAGTGTTAGGGTTAGGTTTAGGTATAAGTTTACTGGTATGGATAGTTTTAGGGTTTGGTTTGTGGTTAGGGTCAGTTTTAGACTGAGGGTTTGTGTTAGGGAAAGATTTGAGTTAGGGTTAGAGCTAGAACGTCAGCTAGAGTTAGGACTAGTAAGAGTATTAGGGTTTGAATTAGGCTATGGATTAGGATTAGGACTAAGGTTAGCATTATGGATATGGTTTAGCTTAGAGTAATTGATAGAGTTAGAGCTAGGGTTAGGTTTAGGGTTAGGGCTAGGGCTAGGATTAGTTTTAGGTTTACTTCTAGGGTTAGGGCTCAGATTAGGGCAAATTTTTCTGTTAGGTTTAGGGCTAGGATTAGGGCTATGGCTAATATAATAATTAAGGTTATGATTAGAGTTAGTATTCTGTCTAGATCTTGCGTTAGCCTTATCTTTAGGATTAGTGTGATATTTAGAACTAAGGTTAGTGTTAGAATATAAGTCGGAGTTAGGGTTAATTTTAGGACTAGGACATGAATTAGAGCTAGAAGGCTATGGCTAGGTTTAGGGTTAGGGTTTGGTTTAGGTTAACATTTAGGGTTAGGACTATGGCTCCTTTTTTTTAAGGGATAAGGCTAAGGTTATGGTTAGTTTTAGGATTAGCGATAGTGTTAGGTCTAGTGGTAGGGTGAGGATTAGGCTTAGGGTTAGAGTCAAATCTAGAGTTATGGTTAGATCTAGTGTAGCGTCTAGGGCTAGGTTTAGGGCTAAGGTTAGGGCTTTTGTTAGGTTTATTTTAATGAATAGGGTTAGAACTAGAGATAGGGATGGGGGAAAGTTAGAGTTAGTCTTAGGCCAAGGTTAAGGGTAGAGTTAGGGTTAGGGCTAATTTAGGGCTAGGATTAGTGCTAGGGTTAGTATTAGGGTTAGGCCTATGGTTAGGGCTAGAGACATGATTAGTGTTAGGGTTAGGGTTAGTGATAGGTTAGGGGTAAGAATGGGGTTATACCTAAGTTCAGGTCAAGGGCAAGGGTTAAAATTAGAGATAGGGGTAGAGTTAGGGTTTGGGTTAGGATTAAGGGTATGTATAGGCCTAAGATGAGGACTAGTTTTTGTGTTAGGGTTAAGCTAGGATTAGGGCTGGGGTTAATGTCAGGTCTGGGTTTATGTTTAGTTTTAGGGTTAGGTTAATGCTAGGTCTAGTGTAAGAGTTAGGTTTAGGTTAAGGGTCAAGTTTAAAGCTAGATGTATTTTTAGGGTCAGGGTTCAAGTAGGGTTTGGTTTATGTTACAATTTAGGATTAGGGCTTGAATTATGGTTAGGGATAGGTTTAGGGTCCAGGTTAAGATAATTGATAGGGTTAGGTTTAGTGTTCAGTTTATATTTAGAGTAATGAATAGGATTAGTGTTAGCAATAGTGTTAACGTTTGGCCTAGGGTTAGCATTTGGGTTAGGCTTATCTTTAGGTTAATGGATAGGGTTAGAGCTAAGTTTAGGGCTATGGTTAAGGTTAGAATTAGGAGTAGGGTTAGGGTTGGGCCTAGGGTTAGTGTCACGGTTAGGTTTGGGGTAAGTGTTAGCGTTTGAGCTAGGATTAGGGTAGCATGAGGTTTAGGGTTAGAGTCAGGGCTAATGTTAGGTTTAGGGTTAGGGTTATGTTTAGATTAAGTTCATAGTTTGAGCTAGAATTAGGGTTAGGGCGAGGGTTAGGGTTGGGGTTAGGTCTAGGCTTATGGTTAGGATTTCAATAAGGGGTAGGTTTAGGGCTAGGATAAGGGCTACGTTTGTGTGAGGTTTATGACTAGCATTAGGGCTATGGGTAATATAAGAGCTAGGGATATGATTATGGCTAGTTTTAGCGTTAGGGTTATGGATAAGTCTAGTGTTCTAGTTTGGTTTTTGGTTAGGATAAGATTTAGAGCTAGGGTTTGTTTTAGGGTAATGGTTATTGTTGGGGTTAGGGTTTGGTTTAAGGTTAGTGCCAGATTTAGGACTAACATTGGGTTAGGTTTAGGATAGGGGAAGCGATGGTGTTATAGCTAGGCTTAGGGCTAGGATGAGGGTTAGAATTATGGTTAGGGCTAGGGTTAGGATTAAGGCTATGTTTAGTGCTAGGACGAGTGTTTGTGTTAGAGCTAGGGCTAGGATTAGGGATAGGGCTAATGTCAGGTCTAGATTTATGGTTAATGTTAGTTTTAAGGTTAGGGTATGACTAGGTCTAGTGTAAGAATTAGGTTTATTTAAGGGTCAGGTGTATTATTAGGGTCAGGTTTCAGGTAGGGATTGGTTTAGGTTAAGGTTTAGGGTTAAGGATTGAATTAGCTTTAGGGTTAGGGTTATGAATAGGGTAATGTATAGGTTTAGGTTTAGGGTTCAGGTTACATTATGAGTTAAGGTTAGCATAAGGTTCAGGTTAGCATATAAGTTAACCTCATCTTTAAGGTTCTAGTGTTAGCGTTAGGGCAATGTTTAGTGCTAGGGTTAGTGTTAGCGGCCGAGTCAGGGTCAGGTTTACTTCTAGGATTAGGGTTAGGAATCAAATGAGGGCTAGGTTTAGGGCTAGGTGTAGCTTTAAGGTTTGGTTTAGGTTAAGGGTTAGGGTTTTGGCTCGGTTTTGTTTTAGGGCTAGGATAGATTTAGGGCTAGCTTTCCAATTAGTATTAGGGTTAAAGATAGTGTTAGGGTGAGGTTTATACTTAATTTTAGTTTTAGATCCAGGGTTAAGCCTTGGTAGAAGGTTAGGGCTAAGTTTGGGACTAGGGATAGGGCTAGCATTTGGATTATGGTTAGGGATAGGTTTAGAACTAGGGATAGAGCTATGGCGAGAGTTAGATTAGTCTTAGGGATAGGGATAGGGTTAGGTTTAGTGTTATGGAAAAATTAGACCTAGGATTAGTGTTAGATTTAGGCCTAGAATTAGGGCTAGGGTTAGGGTTAGCATTAGGGTTAGGGTAAGGTAAGATGTTACAGCTGTGTTTAGTCCTAGGACAAGGGATAAAATTAGGGTTAGGCTAGGGTTAAAATTAAGGTTAGGATTAAGTATAGGCTTAAAACTAGGATTAGAGCTAGGGATTGGGCTAATGTCAGGTCTAGGGTTAAGGTTAGGCTAGGGTTAGGGATAGGGCTATGGCTCAGTTTTGTTTTAGAAATAGGCCTAGGTTTAGGGCTAGTTTTATGATTAGTGATAATGTTAGGGCTAGTGGTAGGGTGAAGTTTAGGCTTAGATTTATTTTTGTGGTTAGATCTAGGTTTAAGGCTATGGCTAGGGTTAGGGCTAAGGTTAGGGCTAATGTTAGGGTTATGGTATTGGATAGGGTTAGAACTAGAAATAGGGCTAGGGCGAGAGTTCGAGATAGTCTTTGGGCTAGGGTTATTGGTAGGTTTAGGGTTAGGGCTGAATTAGGGTTAAGATTAGCGGGTTAGGCCTAGGGTTAGGGTTAGTGTTAGGCCTAGGGTTAGGGTTAGTGTTAGTGTTTGGCCTAGGGTTAGGCCTAGGGTTAGGTTTAGTGTTAGTGTTAGGGTTAGGATTAGATTTAGGGGAAGGGATGAGTTACAGCTAGCTTTAGGGCTATGGCGAGGGTTAGAATTAGTGTTAGGGTTAAGATTAGGGTTTGGTTAGAATTAAGGCTGGGTTTAGGGTTAAACTGAGGGTTTATGTTAGGGCTAGGCTAGAATTATGGCTAGGCCTCTTGTCAGGTCTAGGTTTATAGTTAGTATTAGTTTTAGTGTTTGTTTATGGCTATGTCTAGTATAAGGGTTAGGTTTAGGGTAGGGGACAGGTTTAGAGGTAGGCGTATTATAAGGATCAGGTTCCCAGTAGGGTTTAGTTTAGGTTAAGATTTAGGGTTAAGGCTTGAATTAGCGGTGGGTTAGGGTTAAGGTCAGGGTAATAGATAACATTAGGTTTATGGTTCCAGTTAGGTTTCAAGTGATGGATAGGGTTAGTGTTAGTGAAAGGTTATCATTAGGCCTAGGTATAGCATTTGGGTTAGGCTTATCTTTAGGGTACTTGATAGGGTTAGAGCTAAGGTTAGGGCTAAGTTTAAGGTTAGGCTTAGGGTTAGGCCTATGGTTAATATTATGGTTATGTTTAGAGTAAGTGTAGGCATTTGAGCTAGGGTTAGGGCAAGGGGAGGGTTAGGTTTTGAGTCAGGGCTAGGGTTAGGTTTAGGTTTAGTGTTATGTTTACACTAAGGATTAGCGTTTGAACTACTATTAGGGCTAGGGAAAGAGTTAGCATTAGGTTTAGGTCTAAGGTTATGGTTATGGTAATGATTAGGGCTAGGTTTAGGACTAGCATAAGGGCTAGATTATGTCTGATGTTTAGGGCTAACGTTAGGGCTATGGGTAATGTAAGAGGTAGGGATATGGTTATGGCTAGTGTTAGGGACAGGGTTATGGATAAATCTAGTGGTAGGGTTAGGTTTTGGTTTAGGATAAGGTTTACAGCTACAGTTTCTATTAGGTTAAGGGTCATTGTTGGGTTAGGGTTAGTTTTATGGTTAGGGCCACAATTAGAACTAGCATTTGGTCTAGTTGTAGGTTTAGTCTTTACGTTAGGTTAAGCGTTATTGTTAGGGCTAGTGCTGGGTTCTTGTTTAGGGCTAAATCTATATTTATGACTCTATTTAGGATTAGTTTTGGTCTAGTGCTAGTCTTACTGTTAGGTTTAGGAATAGGTTTACCGGTAAGGGTAGTGTTAGGATTTGGTTTAGGGTTAGGGTCAGGTTTAGATCAAGGGTTAGTATTAGGGTCAGAATAAGGGTCAGGGTTAGGATTAGATTTAAAGCTAGAATTAGGGGTAGGTTTAGGACTAGTAATAGAGTTAGGGTTTGGGGTAAGCTAAGTATTAAGGTTAGGACTAGAGTAGAATTAGGGAGAGAGTTCAGCTTAGGGTAAGGAATAGGGTTAGAGGTACGGTTAGGGTTAGGGTTAGAGTCAGGGCTCGGATTAGGATAGGATTTGTTTCAGCATTGGGTTTATGGCTAATGAAAGAACTATGATTCCAATTAGGGCTAGTTCTAGGGTTAGTGTTAAGGCAATATTTATAGCTAGGGGTACTGTTAGGGTCTGACTCAGGGTCAGGGTTATTTCTATGGTTATGGTAAGGACTCAAATTTGGGCTAAGTTTAGGTATAGGTGTAGGGTTAGTGTTTGGTTTAGGTTAAGGGTTAGGGTTAGAATTATGGCTCAGTTTTGTTTTAAGGCTAGGATAGGGTTAGGGCTAGTTTTCCAATTAGCATTAGGTTTAGGGCTAGTGTTTTGTGCTGAAGGTTAGGATTTACAACCAGGTTTAGTGTTAGGGTGATGGTTAGATTTAGGGTTGGGGCTAGGGATATGGCTAGGTAAGGGAGAGTTTTTGAACTAGGGATAGGGTTAGGGCAAGAGTTAGTTAATCTTATGGCTAGAAATAAGATTAGGTTTAGGATTAGGGTTAATTGAGGGCTAGGATTAGCCCTAGAGTTAGTGTTAGGTTTTGGCCTGGAGTGCTAGGGTTAGAGTTAGTGTTAGGGTTAGGGTAAGGTATGATGTTACAGCTACATTTTGGGCTAGGGCATGGGATAAAATTAGGGCTCAGGTTAAGGTTAGAATTTGAATTAAGGCTAGGATTAGGACTAGCATTAGGGGTAGGGTTTGTGCTAGGGTTAGGGCTAGGATGAGGTCTAGGGTTAATGTCAGTTCTAGGGTTATGGTTAGAAATAGTTTTAGGTTTATGTTTATGGCTGGGTCTGTTGTAAGGGTTCCATTTAGGTTTAGGGTCAGGTTTACTGCTAGTGGTATTATTAGGGTCAGAATCATGGTTACGGTATGGGTTTGGTTAAGGTTTAGGGTTAGGGCTAAATTAGCATTAGGGTTAAGGTAATGGATATGGTTAGGTTTCAGGTTCAGGTTAGGTTTAGTATAATGGACAGGGTTAGGGTAAGGCATAGGGTTAGAGGTAGGCCTAGGGATAGAATTTTTTTTAAGATATGGTTCAGGTAATGGTTAGGATTAGAGCTACAGTTAGAACTAGGGTTATGGTTATTTTAAGGTTATGGTTTGGGTTAGGCCTAGGATTAAAATTTACTTAGGGATATGGTTAGGGTAATGGATAAAATTATGTCTAGGTTTAGCGCTAGTGTTATGGTTAGGAATAGGGCTATGTTTCAGTTTAGGTTTCGGGATAGGACAAGGTTTAGATTTAGGTTTAGGTTTAGGTTACGTGTTAGGGCACAGGATAGGGTTAGGGCTACGATGAAAACTAGGGTTAGAGTTCAGATTAGGGTTAGGATTTGAGTTAGGTTTGAGCTAGTTTAGGACTATGGCTAATGTAAATCTAGGGTTACAATTAGGGCTAGTATTAGGGTTAGCATTAGGACTGGGTATAGTGTTTATATTAGGTTTAGGTTAAGGGGGATGATTAGATATAGGTTTAGTGTTAGGGTTAGAGTCAGGATTAGTGTTACTTTTAGGATTAGGTATAGGACTCGAATTAAGTTGAGGATTATGGCTAGGTGTAGTGTTAGGATTTGTATTAGGGTTAGGTTAATAATTAGGGATAATGCTAATATCAGGTCTAGGGTTACGTTTAAGTTAGTGTTAGGGTTGGGGCTATGACTCAATTTTGTATTAGAGCTAGGGCTATGGTTAGGGCTAGTTTTGGGATTAGCGACAGATTTAGGGCTAGTAGTAAGGTGAGGTTTTATCTTATATTAATTATTATTGTTAGATCTAGGTTTAGGGCTAGGGCTATGGTTAGGGTTAAAGTTAGGGCTAGTGTTATAGTTATGATAACAGATAGGGTTAGAACTAGAAATAGGGCTAGGGCGAGAGTAAGAGTCAGTCTTAGGGTTAGGGATAAGGGTGGGTTTAACGTTAGGGCTAAATTAGGGCTAGGATTAGTGCTAGGGTTAGGATTAGGGTTGGTGCTAGGGTTAGGTTTAGAGTTAGTGTTAGAGATAGGGTTAGTTTTAGGGAAAGGGATTGGGTTCATAGCTTGGTTTAGGGATAGGGCGAGAGTTAGAATTAGGGTTAGGGGTAGGTTAGGGTTCGGGTTATGATTAAGGCTAGCTTTAGGTCTAGGTTTGACAGTTTGTGTTAGGTCTAGGGCTAGAATTAGGGCTAGGGGCTAATGTCAGGTCTAGGTTTATGGTTAGAGATAGTTATAGGGTTAGGTTATGGCTAGGTCCAATGTAAGTATTACTTTTAGTGTAAGGGTCAGGTTTAGAGCTAGTTGTTTTATTAGGGTCAGGGTCCAGGTAGGGTTTGGTATAGTTTAAGATTTAGAGTTAAGGGTTGAATTTGCGTTAGGGTTAGGGTTAGAGTTATGGTAATGGATAGGGTTAGGTTTTGGGTTCAGGTTCATTTTAGAGTAATGGATAGGGTTAGTGTTAGCAATAGGGTGTTAGGCCTAGGGTTAGCAATTAAGTTAGGCTTTTCTCTAGGTTAATGGATAAGCTTAGAGCTAATGTTAGTGCTACGGTTAAGGTAAGGATTAGGGCTGGTATTGGGTTTATGCATAAGGTTAGTGTCAGGGTTATGATTAGAGTAAGTGTTAGGGTATGAGCTAGGATTAGGGCTAGGGCAGTGGTTAGGGTTAGAGTCAGGGCTAGGGTTATGTTTAGGACTACAACTAGGGCTATGTTTAGGGATAGAATAAGGCCTGGTTTGTATGGTGTTTATGGCTAGCATTGGGGCTATCAGTTAGGGTTAGGGTTAGGATTAGAGTTAAGGCCAGAATTAGGACTAGTGTTGGGTCTAGGGATAGGGTTAGTCTTTGGGTTAGGTTAAGGATTATTGTTAGGGCTAGTGCAAGGTTTTGGTTTAGGGCTAGGGATAGTTTATGACTTCATTTGGGATTAGGTTTGGTCTAGTGCTAGTGTTACTCTTAGGTTTAGGTACAGGTTTACTGGTAGGGGTAGGGGTAGGGTCCAGTTTAGAGTTAGTGTGAGGTTTAGTTCTAGGGTTAGTGTTAGAGTCAGAATAAGGGTGAGGGTTTGGGTTAGAGTTACATCTAAAATGAGGGCTAGGTTTAGGACTAGTAATTGAGTTGGGGATTGGGGTAGGCTAAGAATTTGTGGTAGGACTAGGCAACATTAGGCTATGGGTTTGGCTTAGGGAAAGAGATGGGTTTAGAGGTAGGATTCGGGTTAGGGATAGGTTTAGGACTAGGGTTATGATTAGGGTTAGTCTTAGGGTTAAACCTAGGGTTAGAGTATGGATTAGCTCTAGGATTTGTGTTAGCTTTAGGGCTATGGCTAATGAAAAAACTTGGTTTCTGATTAGAGTTAGTTCTAGGGTTAGTGTTAGGGCAATTTATATAGCTAGGGTTAGTGTTAGGATCTGAGTCAGGGTCAGGGTTATATCTAAGGTTAGGTTTAGCCCTCAAATTATGACAAGGTTTAGGGCTAAGTTTAGGGTTAGTGTTTGGTTTAGGTTAAGGGTTAGGGTTAGGGTTATGGCTCTTTTTTTTTTTTTTTTTTTTTAGGGCTAACGTAGGGTTAGGGCTAGTTTTCCAATTAGCATAGGGTCAGAGCTAGTTTTAGGGTGAGCTTTAGGCTTAAAGTTAGGGTTAGATCCACGTTTAGGACTAGAGCAAAGGTTAGGGCTAAGGTTGGGACTAGGCATAGGGCTAGAGTTTGGATTATGGTAAGAGATAGGTTTAGAATTAGGGCTAGGGCTAGGGTGAGAGTTAGAGGTAGTCTTAGGTCTAGGGATAAGGTTAGGGTTAGGGTTAGGGCTAAATTATGGCTAGGATTTGTGCTAGCGTTAATGTTAGGTTTAGGCCTAGGTTTAGTGCTAAGGTTAGGGTAAGGTATCATGTTACAGCTACATTTGGGCTAGGTCAAGGGATATCAAATTAGGGATAGGGCTTGGGTTAAGGTTATAGTTAGGATTAAGTCTAGGACTAATGCTAGGATTAGCACTAGGTTTTGTGTTAGGTTTAGGGCTAGGATTAGGGCTAGGGCTAATGTCAGGTCTAGGGTTATGGTTAGGGATAGTTTTAGGGATAGGTTTGTATCCAAATCTATTATAAGTGTTAGGGCTAGTGGTAGTATGAGGATTAGGCTTATATTATTGTTATGGTTAGATCTAGGTTTAGGGCTAGGTCGTGCATTAGGATTAAGATTAAGGCTATTTTTAGGGTTACGGTAACAAATAGGGTTAGAACAAGAAATAGAACTAAGCTGCTACTAGAATTATTCTTTGGGCTAGGGTTATGGGTAGGTTTCGGGTTAGGGCTAAATTAGCACTAGGATAAGCACTAGGGTTAGTGTTAGGGTTAGGCCTAGGGCTAAGATTATGGGTACTGTTAGTGTTAGGGTTGGGGTTAGATTTAAAGGAAGGGATGGGGTTATAGCTTGGTTTAGAGCTATTGTTCAGGTTAGAATTTGATTTAGGGCTAGGGTTAGGGTTTGGGTTAGGATTAAGGCTACGTTTAGTGCCAGGAATAGGGTATGTGTTAGGGCTAGAGCTAAGATTAGGGCTAGGGCTAATGTCAGGTCTAGGGTTAGGGTTAGGGATAGTTTTTGGATTAGGTTATGGCTAGGTCTAGTGTAAGGATTACGTTTAGGGAGAGGGTCAGATTTAGACCTAGGTGTATTATTAGGGTCAGTGTCTGATAGGGTTTGGTTTACTTTAAAGTTTAGAGTTATGTGTTGAATTAGCGTTAGAGTGAGGGTTAGAGTTAGGGTAATGGATAGGATTAGGTTTAGGGTTCAGGTTAATTTTAGAGTAATGGATAGGGTTAGTGTTAGCAATGGGGTTAGCATTAGGTCTACGGTTAGCATTTGAGTTAGGCTTATCTGTAGGTTAATGGATAAGCTTAGAGCTAAGGTTAGTGCTAGGGTTAAGGTTAGGATTAGGGCTGGGGTTAGGTTTAGGCTTAGGGTTAGTGTCTGGGTTAGGTTTAATGTAAGTGTTAGGGTATGATCTAGGTTTAGGGCTAGGGCGATGTATAGGTTTAGAGTCAGGAATAGGGTTAGGGTTAGGGTTATTGATATGATTAGGGAAAGGGTTAGAGTTTGAACTAGGTTTAGGACTAGGACAAGGGTTAGGGTTAGGGTTAGGACTAGGGTTTTATTAGGGTTACAATTATGGCTAGGTTTATGGCTAGGATAAAGGCTAGTTTTGTGTGATGTTTATGGCTAGCGTTAGGGCTATGGGTAATGTAAGAGCTCAGATTATGGTTATGGCTAGTTTCAGGGTTAGTATTATGGATTAGTCTAGTGGTAGGGTTAGGTTTTGGTTTAGGATAAGGTTTACAGTTACAGTTTCTATTAGGTTAAGGGTCATTGCTGGGTTAGGGTTAGTTTTATGGTTAGGGCCACAATTAGAACTAGCATTTGGTCTAGTTGTAGGTTTAGTCTTTACATTAGGTTAAGGGTTATTGTTAGGGCTAGTGCTAGGTTCTTGTTTAGGGCTAAGTCTATATTTATGACTCTATTTAGGATTGAGTTTGGTCTATTGCTAGTCTTACTGTTAGGTTTAGGTATAGGATTTTAATCAGGGCTAGTTCTGTCTTTAGCATTAGTTCAATGTTTACAGCTAGGGTTACTGGTAGGGTCTGAGTCAGTGATAGGGTTATTTCTACAGTTAGGTTTAGGACTCAAATTAGGGCTATGTTTAGGGCTAGGTGTAGTGTTAGGGTTTGGTTTACCTTAAGAGTTAGGGCAAGTGTTCTGACTCAGTTTTGTTTTAGAGCTAGGGTAGTTTTAGGGCTAGTTTTCCAAATAGCATTAAGATTAGGCCTAGTGTAAAAGTGAGCTTTAGGGTTAGAACCAGGTTTAGGGCTAGGGTGAAGGTTAGGGCTAGGATTGGGGTTAGAGATTGGGATAGGGTTTGGATTATGGTAAGGTATAGGTTTAGAACTAGGGATAGTGCTAGGGAGCTAGAGTTAGTCTTAATTCTACGGATAGTGTTAGGTTTAGGGTTAGGGCTTAATTAGGGCTAGGATTAGCGCTATGGTTAGTGGTAGGTTTAGGCCTAGGTTTAGGGATAGGGTTAGGTTTAGCATTAGAGTTAGGGTAAGGTATGATATTACAGCTACATTTAAGGCTAGGGCAAGTCATAAAATTAGAATTAGGGCTCATGTTATTTTTAGGGTTAGGATTAAAGCTAGGCTTAGAGGTAGGATTAGGGCTACGAGTTTGTTTGGGTTAGGACTAGGATTAGGGATAGGACTAATGTCAGGTCTAGCATTATGTTTAGGGATAGTTTTAGGGTAAGGATTATGGCCAGTTCTATTGTAAGTGTTATGTGGAGGTTTAGGGTCTGGTTTACAGCTAGGGCTATTATTAGGGTCAAAGTCAAGGTTAGGGTATGGGTTAGGTTGAGGTTTAGGCTTATGGCTCAAATTAGCATCAGGGTTAGTGTTAGGGTTAGAACAATGTATATGATTAGGTTTAGGGTTAACATTAGATTTAGAGTAATGGACAGATTTAGGGTTATGGCTAGGGTTAGGTTTAGGACTAGGGATAGAATTCAGTTAGGGTAATCGTTAGGGTAATAGATTGTATTAGATCTATAGTTAAGGCTAGAGTTATGGTTAGGTTAAGGCTATGGTTATGGTTAGGCCTAGGGTTAGAATTCGGTTAGCGTTATGGTTAGGGTAATGGATAAGATTAGAGGTAGGGATAGGGCTAGGATTATGGTTAGGATTAGGGCGATGGTTTGTGTTAGATTTTGGGATAGGACAAGGATTAGGTTTATGGTTAGGTTTTGCTCAAGTGTTAGGGGTAGAGTTAGGGTAGGGCTAGGGTTAAATCTAGGGTTAGGGCTCTGATTAGTGCTAGGTTTTAGGTTAGGTAAGGGCTATGTAGGACTACGGCTAATGTTAGAACTAGGGTTATGATTAGGGCTAGTGTTAAGTTTAGCATTATGTCTGTCTAGTGTTTCCATTAGGTTTTGGTTTAGGGTGATAATTAGAGATAGAGTTAGTGTTACCATCAGAGTCAGGATCAGTGTTACTGATATGAGTTAAGGATAGACTCGATTAGGGCTAGTGTTAAGGCTAGGTGTAGGATTAGAGTTTGTGTAAGGGTTAGGGTAAGAATTTGGCATAGGGCTAATGGCATGTCTAGGATTATGGTTTGCTTAGGGTTAGGGCTTGGATTTTTGGTCAGTTTTGTTTTAGGATTAGTGATAGTGTTAAGGCTAGTCGTATGGTGAGGTTTAGGCTTAGATTTATTGTTATGGTTATATCTAGGTTTAGGGATATGGCTAGGTTTAGGTCTAAGGTTAGGGCTAGTGTAAGGTTATGTAACGGATGGAGTTAGAAATAGAAAGAGGGCTAGGGCAAGAGTTAGAGTTAGTCTTGGGGCTAGGGTGAGAGTTACGTTTAGGTCTAGGGCTAAATTAGGTCTAGATTTAGGGCTAGGGTGAGTGTTAGGGTTAGGCCTAGAGTTAGGGCTAGGGTTAGGGTTAGTGTTAGATTTAGGGTTAGAGTAAGGGTTAGGGTAAGGGATGGGGTTATAGCTAGGTTTAGGGCTAGGGCAAGGGTTAGAATTAGTGTTTGGGCTAGGGTTAGTATTAAGGCTATGTTTAGGGCTAGGATCAGGATTTGTGTTAGGGCTAGGGCTAGAATTAGGACTATCACTAATGTCAGGTCTAGATTTATTATTGTTAGTGTTAGTTTTAGAATTAGGATATGGCTAGGTCTAGTATAAGGGTTAGGTTTAGGATAAGGGTCAGGTTTAAAGCTAGGTGTATTATTAGGGTCAGGGTCCAGGTAGAGTTTGGTTTAGGTTAAGGTTTAGGTTTAAGAATTGAATTAGCATTAGGATTAGTGTTAGAGTTAGGGAAATGGATAGGGTTAGGTTTAGGGTTCAGGTTAGATTTAGAGTAATGGATATTGTTAGTGTTAGTGATAGAGTTAGTGTTGGGCCTAGGGTTAGCATTTGAGTTAGGGTTAACTTTAGGTTAATGGATAAGGTTTAAAATTATGTAAGGGCTAGGGATAAGGTTAAGATTAGGGCTAGGTTTAGGGTTAGGCCTAGGGTTAGTATCAGAAATAGTTTCAGGGTTATGTTTAGGGTACAGGTTAGAGCTTGAGCTATGATTAGGGCTAGGGCAAGGGTAGGGTTAGGTTTAGGTCTAGGGTTATGGTTATGGTTACAATTAGGGCTAGGTTTAGGGCTAGAATAAGGCCTAGGTTTTGTGTGATGTTTAGAGCTAGTGTTAGGGCTATGGGAAATGTAAGAGCTACAGAAAATTTTATGGAAAGTTTTAGGGTCAGGGTTATGGAGAAGTCTATTGTTAGCATTAGGATTTTGGTTAGGATAAGATTTGGAGCTAGGGTTTGTGTTAGGTTAAGGGTCATTGTTCAGGATAAGTTTAGTTTTAGGGTGACTGCCAGAATTAGGACTGGCATTTGGTTTAGGGATAAGATGGGTCTTTATGTTAGGTTTATGGTTATTTTTAGGGATAGTGCTAGGTTTTTGTTTAAGGTTAGGGCTAGATTTATGACTATATTTAGGATTAGGTTTGGTCTAGTCCTAGTGTTACTGTTAGGTTTAGGTATAGGTTAACTGGTAGGGGTAGTGTTAGGGTTCAGTTTAGTGTTAGTGTCAGGTTAAGACAGGGTTAGTGTTAGGGTCAGAATAAGGGTCAAGTTTATGGTTAGGATTAGAGGTAGAATGAGGGCTAGGATAGGACTAGTAAGAAATTTAGGGTGTGGGGTAGGCTAAGAATTAAGATTAGGACTAGGGTAGCATTAGGGTGAGGGTTTGACTTAGGGAAAGTGATAGGGTTTGAGATAGGGTTACGGTTAGGTTTAGATTTAGGGCTAGGGTTAGACTTAAGGTTAGGGTTAATGTTAGGGCAAGGGTTAGGGTTAGGGTGAGGTTTAGGGTTAGTGTTAGGGTTAAGGATAGGGTAAGCATTAGGGTTAGTGTTAGGGTTAGGGTTAGTGTTAGGCATAAAGTTAGTTTTAGGTTTACAGTTAGGTTTAGGGTTAGGAGTATGGTAAGGTTTAGGCTTTGTGTTAGGGTTAGGGTTTGTGTTGGGTTTAGGGTTAGGTTAGGGTTAGGATAAGGTTCTGGTTAGCATTATATTTAGGGTTAGGGTTAGTGTTAGGGTTAGTATTAGGGTTAGGGTTAAGTTTAGGGTTACTTTAAGGTTAGGAGAAGGTTTTGTGTTAGGGGTAGAATTAGGTTTAGGGTAAGGGTTAGGGTTAGGGCTTGGGTTAATATTAGGGTTAGAATTAGGGTTAGGTTTAATATTAGGGATAATGTTAATGTTAGGGATAGGATTAAGGTCAGTTATATGGTTAAGGGTAGGGTTAGGTTTCATGTTAGGGTTAGTGTTATGGTTGAGGTTAGGGTTAGGGTTAGGGTAAGGTTTAGGGTTAGGGTTAGGATTAGGGTTAGTTTTAGTTTTAGATTTAGTGTTAGTTTTACTGTTAAGGTTAGATTTAGAATTTGGTTTAGTGTTGGGTTTAGGGCTATGTTTACAGTTAGGGTGAGACTTAAGGTTAGGGTTAGTGTTAGGGTTAAAGTTAGGGATAGTGTTAGGGTTAGGATTAGGCTTAGGGTTAATTATAGGGTTAGGTTTAAGGTTAGGTTTAGTGTTAGCGATAGAGTTAGGGACAGAGTTAGGGTTAAAGTCACAGTTAGAGTCACTATTATGTTTAGGGTAAGTGTTAGGTTTAGGGTTAGTGTTAAGATTAGGGTTAGTGTTAGTGTTGGGATAGTGTTAGGGCTAGTGTTAAGGTAGGGTTAGGGTTAGGGATAGGGTTAGTGTTAGTCTTAGGGTTAAGATTAAAATTTTTGTTAGGTTTAGGGTTAGGGTTATGGTTAGTGTTAGGGTTAGGTTTAGGGTTAGAGTTAGGGTCAGTGTTAGGGTTTGGGTTAGGATTCAGTTTATGGTTAGGTTTAGTGTTAGGGTTTCACTTAGGATTAGGATTAGGTTTTGTGTTAGGGTATTGGGCTAGTGTTGTGTTTAGTGTTAGGGTCAGGGTGAGTGTTAGATTTAGGTTTAGGGTTATATTTTAGAGTTTGAGTGAGGTTTAGGGTTAGGATTAGGTTTAGTTTTAGGATTAGGGTTAGGGTTAGTGTTAGTGTTAGGCTTAGAGTTAGGTTTAGGTTCATGGTTAGTATTGGTGATAAATTTATGGTTAGGGATAGGGTTAGTGTTAGAATTAAGGTTACTGTTTGGGTTAGTGTTAGGTTTATGGTTAGGGTTTGTTTAGGGTTAATGTTAAGCTTAGGGTTACTATTAGGATTAGGGTTAGGGTTAGGTTTAGGGTTAGGGTTAGTATTAGGGTTAAGGTTGAGGTTAGAGTTAGAATTAACATTAGGTTAGCATTAGGGTTTGGGTTAGGTTAGTGTTATGGTTATTTTTAGTGTTAGGGTTGTGTTAGTGTTAAAGTAAGGGTTAGTGTTAGGGTTAGGGTAAATGTTAGGGTTAGGGTTATGGTTAGTGTTAGGGTTAGGATTAGTTTAGTGTTACAGTTAGGGTTAGGGTTAGTGTTAGGTTAATGATTATGGTTAGGGTTAGTGTTACTTATAGAGTTATGGTTCGGGTTAGGGTTAATGTTAGGTTTAGGGTTAGAGTTAGTTTTAGGGTTAGACGGAGAAATGAATTAGAGTTAATATTAGAGTTAGAGTTAGGGTTAGTTTTAGGGATAGGTTTACTGTTAGGGTTAGTGTTAGTGTTGAAATTAGGGTGGTGTTTAAGGTTAGTGTTATGGTTAGCTTTAGACATAGGGTTAGGGTTAGGATTAGGGTTAGGGTTAGGGTTAACTTTAGAAATAGGATTAGGGTTAGGGTTACTGTTCATGTTAGGGTTAGGCATAAGAATAGTGTTTGGTATAGGTTTAGAGTTAGGTTTAGCAATAGAGTTAGCATTCGGTTTAAGGTTAGGGTTTAAACTATGGTTAGGGTTATGGTTAGTGTTAGGGTATGTGTTATGCTTAGTGTTTTGGTTAGGTTAGGGTTAGTGTTAGAGTTAGGGTTAGGGTTAGTGTTAGTGTTTGGGTTAGGTTTATAGTTAGGTTTAGATTTAGTGTTAGGGATAGGGTTATGGTTAGTTTTAGGTTTAGGGTTAGGATTAGGTGAGCGAGAGGTTTAGGATTAGGGTAAGGATTAGGGTTTGTGTTAGGTTTAGGGTTAGGGTTAGGTTTAGTTACATGGTTAGGTTTAGGGTTAGGTTAGGGATTGTGTTTTGGATAGGGTTAGGGTTAGGATTAGAGTTATGGTTAGGATTAGGGATATGGTTTGGTTTATAGTTAGGATTAGTGATCAGGTTAGTGTTAGGGTTAGGGTAATGTTTAGGTTAGGGTTAGTGTTATTGTTAGGATTAGGGTTAATTTTATTGTTAGAATTAGGGTTAGGGTTAGAGTTATTGTTAGGGTTATGATTTGGCTTAGAATTAGGCTTAGTGTTAGGGTTAGTGTTAGAGTTAGTGTTAGGTTTATTATTTGGGTAATGATTAGGGTTACAGTTAGGATTAGGGTTATGGTAAGGGTCAGGATTAGTGTTAGGTTTAGGGTTAGGGTTAGGATTAGGGTTATGGTTAGTGTTAGGTTTAGTGTTAGTGTTTTTGATAGGGTTAGGGTTTAAGTTAAGATTCAGATTAGGGCTAGCGTTAGATTTACATTTAGGTTTAGGGTTAGGTTTAAGGATAGTGTTAGGGTTACAATTAGGATTAGGGTTATGGTGAGGGTCAGGATTAATGTTTAGTTTAGGCTTAGGGTAAGGGTTAGGGTTAGGGTTAGTGTTAGGTTTAGTGTTAGTGTTTTTGATGGGGTTAGGGTTTAAGTTAGGATTCAGATTAGTGTAAGCGTTAGATTTACATTTAGGTTTAGGGTTAGGATTAGGTTTAGTGTTAGGGTTAGTTTTAGGGATAGGGTTAGGTTTTGTGTTAGGGTTAGCTTTAGGGTTAGCGTTACGGTTAGTGTTAGTGTTAATATTAGGGTTAGTGTTTAAATTAGGTTCGGGTTAGGGTCGATGTTAGTGTTACGGTTAGGGTTAGGGTTAGGGTTAGTGTTAGGTTAAGGATTATGGTTAGGGTTAGTGTTACTTATAAAGTTATGGTTCGGGTTAGGGCTAATGTTAGGTTTAGGGTTAAAGTTAGTGTTAGGGTTAGAGGGAGAAATGAATTACAGTACATGGGGTAGGGAGAGAAGATGGGAGGGGAGGGGAGGGAAGGGGAGGGGACGGGGGATAGTAGAGGATAGGAAAGGCAGCAGAATACAACAGACACTAGTATGGCAGTAGGTAAAAAAGTGGATGTGTAACCGATGTGAATCTGCAATATTTATATAGGGTAAAAATGGGAGTTCATAATCCGCTTGAATCAAATGTATGATATATGATATGTCAAGAACTTTGTAATGTTTTGAACAACTAATAATAAAAAATTTTAAAAAAACATTAAAAAAAATAAAAAAAATAAAAGACACATAAAACTGAGTCTGAGTGGGAAAATAAAATCTCATTTAAAAAAGAATTTGGGTTAGGGTTAAGGTTTGTGTTAGGGTTAGCGTTGGGGTTAGCATTACGGTTAGGGTTAGGGTTAGAGTTAGTGTTAGGGTTAGGCTATGTTTAGGGTTGATGTTAGTGTTACTGTTAGGGTTAGGTTTAGAGTTAGGGTTAGTGTTAGGTTAAGGATTAGGGTTAGGGTTTGTATTGCATTAAATATTAGGGTTATGGTTAGTGTTATGTATAGAGTTATTGTTGGGGTTAGGGTTAATATTAGGTTTAGTGTTAAAGTTAGTGTTAGGGTTAGTGTTAGGGTGAAGGTTAGGTTTAAGTGAGGGTTTATGTTATGGATATGGTTAGGGTGTGGGTTAATGATAGGGTTATGGGTAAGGTTAGGGTTAGGGTGTGTTATGGGTAGGGTTACGGTTAGTGTTAGGGTTAGGTGTAGGTTCATGGTTAGAATTAGTCTTAGTGTTACGGTTAAGCTTAAGGTTACGGTTAGGATTAGTGTCTGGATTAGGGTTAGAGTTAGGTTTAGTGTATGTGTTAGGGTTAGGGTTAGGTTTATGGTGAGGTTTAGTGTAACTGTTGGTTTAAGAGTTATAATTAGGTTTAGTGTTATAGTAAGGGTTAGGGTTAGGGTTAGGTTTAGGGTTTGTGATAGGGTAGTGTTAGGGGTAAGATTAGGTTTAGGTTTAGGGTTAGGGTTACTGTTAGGATTAGGTTTAGCATTAGGGTTGTGGTTTGGATTAGTGTTAGTGTTAGGGTTAAAGTTAGGGTTAGTGTTGGTGTTTGGGTTAGGGATATAGTTAGGTTTAGGTTTAGTGTAAGGTTTAGGGTTAGGATTAGGTAAGTGTTAGGATTAGGTAAGGGTTAGGGTAAGTGTTAGGGTTAGGGACAGGGTAAGGGTTAGGGTTAGGTTAGGGTTTGTGTTAGGTTTAGGGTTAGGGTTAGGGATAGGGTTAGTGTTACTGTTAGTGTTAGGGTTAGGATTAGTGTTATGGTTAGGGTAAGGGTTTGTGTTAGGGTTAGGATTACATTTAGGTTTAGGGTTAGGTTTACGGTTAGCATTAGCATTAGGGTTAAGGTTAGGGTTAGTGTTAGGGTTAAGGTTAGGGATAGGATTAGTGTTAAAGTTAGGGTTAGGGTTACGGCTGGTATTAGTGTTAAAATTAAGGGTTATTTTTAGGGTTAGGGTTCGGGTTAGAGTTAGTGTTATGGTTAGTATTAGGTTTAGGTTTAGGTTTAGTGTTATGGTAAGCATTAGAATTAGAGTTAGGGTTAGGGTTAGGGTTAGCCTTAGGGTTAGGGTTAGAGGGTTAAATTTAGGTTTAGTGTTATGATTAGGGTTAGGTTTAATGTTAGAAGTAGTGTTAGGGTTAGGATTACGGTTATGGTTAGTGTCAATGTTCGGGTTAGGGTTAGGGTTAGTGTTAGTGTTCGAGTTAAGGTTAGGGTTAGGGTAAGGTTTAGGGTTAGCATTATTGTTACTGTTAGGATTAGGGTTAGTTTTAATGTTAGACTTAGGATTATTATAAGGTTAGTGGTAGAACATATGCAATCAGATGGGACATGAACTAGAGGACAGGATTCAGGTTTTTGTGTTCACCATCTGGTTTCTGTGCTGCTCAGCTGCCTACACTGAGGAAAGTGTTCTTCATGTTTGGCGAGTGATGTCCTGAGCTGGCATTCAGGCTCAGTGGTAGAGAAACTGCTTCGCATGTCAAGGTCCTGGGTTCTATTCCCTCCCTTGAAAATGAGTATTACAGGCATGAATAGGAATAGGATCGATGGCATCAGTGTCTTGAAGGAAGAACTTTGGATGGGCAGCCTCAGAGACCATGCGAGGAAGTGATTGCCTATGACCCAATAATACAATATTTCTTTTTGGAAAGAGGGGAGGGGAAACATATAGTGATGTAACATATTAAGTGAGTGCAGAATAAAGCACACAGAAGGAAAAGGTCACTGACGGAGTAAATCCGTGCATAGAGCACAATATGGGTGTGAGCCATCAGAGAGTACACTGGGTGTCGTGGTAGCAAGCAATCTGATTGTTTTTACGTGTCTTCTTCATATGTCTCACTGGCTCATCATCTATTTTTGTGTCCAAGTCCAATATGGACCTCAAGTCTCTCAGGAGCCTGACACTCCCGCCTAGCTGTCCACTGCACATCTGGAAACTCTGCAGCACGTTAGCCTAAGCTTCCTCATTCATGATTATAAATCCCGAAATCCAGTGGTGGATCTTGGGGTTTACACACAACCGAGTTAATGCTTGCCTTGAGTGGTATTTTTCTCACGTTGATAAAGGCAATTTTGTACCAACGTGAATGCCCACGTTGACATTGGCCTTTTCTGTATCCAATCTCCCCTTCCAATGGGGGATACCAAAGAATGAGGAATGGGAGCCTTTCAGAGGTTTTCACATAATGCCACCATTTCAGGTGTGTCCATAGACGCCTTTCCAAAGAACTCCTAGTGCAAAATGTACCTGGTGTAATAGTCTTGACATCCTTCCTCCTGGCACCCTTCATCTCTGTGTCTGTAGTTTCAGGAGAATGTCTCAATCCAGTGGGAGGCTGGATGGGTTTGGGAAAATGATATCAAATAAATGCTGTGTATTTACTGCAATGTGTAGGTCATAGGAAGAGAAGCGCAAGGTGCAATTGCCTTCAAGGAAGGAGACCTCTGAGATCCTGAAAAGGAAAAGGGACACAGAGTCAATTAGCCATGCACGTGACAAAACCAGCCATAGCTTGGTCTCATATTAAGAAGGAGCTGGACACTCATGATTCACTTTGGGAATAACTTTGGTAGCCTTGGGCCCTTTAGGGTTTGTGTGCATATTTCCTGGTTTGGGGTCCTCAAAACCTCAAGGCTGCATGGTACCACCTTAAACCGGGGCAGAAACGTAGGTTGAATCAACACAAGCAGTGAAGTTTCCAACCCTGAGACTCTTTGCAATAGCCATAAATCAAAGAGGAAAGCGAATGGATGCCACCAGAAAGAGGCACAGTGAGGAAAGATGTGATGGCACATATGTTCCTTGACACCTATGGGAGTTCTTCAGTGCGCTGCACTCCCAACACCTGAGCTGTTCCTCCAGTTGTGCTAGAAGTCAGTGAGCACCAATTGTGTAGAGTCCAGTGAAAGGGGTCATCCATTTCTGATCCAAGAACTTTGCCTCCACCCATTGCCTGACATACACACTTTCGGCAGAAGGGCTCATTCAAAACATTCTTGATTTCCATACCCACGGGGGACACTGGTGTGCCCTCCTTTCTTGCATCCTCTGCTTTAGGCAACTTGGACTTGCTTGATGCAATCACAGGAGAAGACAGAGGGCTCAGTTCTGTGAAACAATGGATGGTAAGATTAAAGGCTCAACGTACGGTAAAGCAAAGGGAAAGAGTCGACTGTGTTATCGCACAAGTATTTCCTACCCATAACTTTCCATACTTAAAACTTGTGGCAAGGCCCATGAAAAATAAGTCTTTGGATACTCAAAGTATGAGCTCTACAAAGTCTTCTGTTCAAAGTCTTCTGTTCAAATTATCATCTGTACAAAGATGATAATCATCCATGCTGGCAAGGACGAGAAGCAACAAGAACTCTTGTACACAAATGGTAGAACTGACCATTGCTCAGCTCTTTCAAAAAATTATTTGACAGAATTTACTAAAACTAAATATTTAAGCCAAAATATATACTCAACAGAATCCTGGACAAATATCCATATAAAGGTGTACTGAGATGTTTGTGGTAGCACTATTCACTTTAGCCCTGTCTGGGGCTCAGAACACAATTCCCTGGAGTAGTTGCCTTGGCATGCTGGACATTTTGAACTGAGCAGATTGCAAGGGCCTCAGAAGTTAAGTCTCTCTGGCTTTCTCCTGCCCTCTTTTCTCTCTCCTGTTAGAAGTCTAGATAATTGCTATCTTTGGAGGACAAAGAGACTGTGACTGGGAGGTGGCACAAGAGGACTTCTAGGGTATTAGAAATATTCTCTCTTGACTTGAGTGTTCACCTGCTATGATCTGGATGTGGTTTGTCCCTCAAGGGTTCATGTGTGGGAAGCTTGGTCCCAACAGAAAGATGTTAAAGATGGTGGAAGCTTTAAGAGGCAGAGCCTCGTAGAAGGCGATTAGGTTATTGGAGTTGCACACTTGGAAGGGATTAGTGCCGATCTCATAGAGCGAGTTTTCCCAGAGTGAGCTGTATAAAAGGGCAAATCTGACTCTGGAATTTTCCGTCTTGTTGTGCAATCGCAACTGTACATGTTTTCACCATTGTGGTGCAATCCACCATGAAAGGCCAAATCTTGGATTTTCAGCCTCCGAAACTACTTATCTCCAAAACAGTTAAATAAACCTCTTTTTCATATACATTACATAGACTCGGGTATTTTGTTACAGGAACTAAAAGCAGATTGACAGAACTCCTGAGTGTGTGCCATTTGTGAAAATTCTTTGAGCTGTTCTTTTATAATTGGTGCACATTTCTGTATGTATGCTATACCTTAATAAAAGGTTATTCAAAAAGAGTGTCTGGTAAACACTTTGGCCTTGATTTTCTAAAAAGTCTGACTGTACTTTTAAACTACTGTTGTAAGTTAATAACAATACAGTAGTTCCATGTATTCTCACCTACCTCAGCGTGCAGTAAAGCACAAAAATGACATAGGCCTTGGGCTTATTCTGGATATGTCCCTTCTAGATGCTAGTAGAATTCCTTCCAGGTGATGTTGTAATCAACATTGCCTCATTCAATACTTGCACTGACAGCAGGATATCAAAGCCTGCACTCCAAAGTATAAATTGAACTATATTTGCAATTTTGTACCAACGTGAATGCCCACGTTGACATTGGCCTTTTCTGTATCCAATCTCCCCTTCCAATGGGGGATACCAAAGAATGAGGAATGGGAGCCTTTCAGAGGTTTTCACATAATGCCACCATTTCAGGTGTGTCCATAGACGCCTTTCCAAAGAACTCCTAGTGCAAAATGTACCTGGTGTAATAGTCTTGACATCCTTCCTCCTGGCACCCTTCATCTCTGTGTCTGTAGTTTCAGGAGAATATCTCAATCCAGTGGGAGGCTGGATGGGTTTGGGAAAATGATATCAAATAAATGCTGTGTATTTACTGCAATGTGTAGGTCATAGGAAGAGAAGCGCAAGGTGCAATTACCTTCAAGGAAGGAGACCTCTGAGATCCTGAAAAGGAAAAGGGACACAGAGTCAATTAGCCATGCACGTGACAAAACCAGCCATAGCTTGGTCTCATATTAAGAAGGAGCTGGACACTCATGATTCACTTTGGGAATAACTTTGGTAGCCTTGGGCCCTTTAGGGTTTGTGTGCATATTTCCTGGTTTGGGGTCCTCAAAACCTCAAGGCTGCATGGTACCACCTTAAACCGGGGCAGAAACGTAGGTTGAATCAACACAAGCAGTGAAGTTTCCAACCCTGAGACTCTTTGCAATAGCCATAAATCAAAGAGGAAAGCGAATGGATGCCACCAGAAAGAGGCACAGTGAGGAAAGATGTGATGGCACATATGTTCCTTGACACCTATGGGAGTTCTTCAGTGCGCTGCACTCCCAACACCTGAGCTGTTCCTCCAGTTGTGCTAGAAGTCAGTGAGCACCAATTGTGTAGAGTCCAGTGAAAGGGGTCATCCATTTCTGATCCAAGAACTTTGCCTCCACCCATTGCCTGACATACACACTTTCGGCAGAAGGGCTCATTCAAAACATTCTTGATTTCCATACCCACGGGGGACACTGGTGTGCCCTCCTTTCTTGCATCCTCTGCTTTAGGCAACTTGGACTTGCTTGATGCAATCACAGGAGAAGACAGAGGGCTCAGTTCTGTGAAACAATGGATGGTAAGATTAAAGGCTCAACGTACGGTAAAGCAAAGGGAAAGAGTCGACTGTGTTATCGCACAAGTATTTCCTACCCATAACTTTCCATACTTAAAACTTGTGGCAAGGCCCATGAAAAATAAGTCTTTGGATACTCAAAGTATGAGCTCTACAAAGTCTTCTGTTCAAAGTCTTCTGTTCAAATTATCATCTGTACAAAGATGATAATCATCCATGCTGGCAAGGACGAGAAGCAACAAGAACTCTTGTACACAAATGGTAGAACTGACCATTGCTCAGCTCTTTCAAAAAATTATTTGACAGAATTTACTAAAACTAAATATTTAAGCCAAAATATATACTCAACAGAATCCTGGACAAATATCCATATAAAGGTGTACTGAGATGTTTGTGGTAGCACTATTCACTTTAGCCCTGTCTGGGGCTCAGAACACAATTCCCTGGAGTAGTTGCCTTGGCATGCTGGACATTTTGAACTGAGCAGATTGCAAGGGCCTCAGAAGTTAAGTCTCTCTGGCTTTCTCCTGCCCTCTTTTCTCTCTCCTGTTAGAAGTCTAGATAATTGCTATCTTTGGAGGACAAAGAGACTGTGACTGGGAGGTGGCACAAGAGGACTTCTAGGGTATTAGAAATATTCTCTCTTGACTTGAGTGTTCACCTGCTATGATCTGGATGTGGTTTGTCCCTCAAGGGTTCATGTGTGGGAAGCTTGGTCCCAACAGAAAGATGTTAAAGATGGTGGAAGCTTTAAGAGGCAGAGCCTCGTAGAAGGCGATTAGGTTATTGGAGTTGCACACTTGGAAGGGATTAGTGCCGATCTCATAGAGCGAGTTTTCCCAGAGTGAGCTGTATAAAAGGGCAAATCTGACTCTGGAATTTTCCGTCTTGTTGTGCAATCGCAACTGTACATGTTTTCACCATTGTGGTGCAATCCACCATGAAAGGCCAAATCTTGGATTTTCAGCCTCCGAAACTACTTATCTCCAAAACAGTTAAATAAACCTCTTTTTCATATACATTACATAGACTCGGGTATTTTGTTACAGGAACTAAAAGCAGATTGACAGAACTCCTGAGTGTGTGCCATTTGTGAAAATTCTTTGAGCTGTTCTTTTATAATTGGTGCACATTTCTGTATGTATGCTATACCTTAATAAAAGGTTATTCAAAAAGAGTGTCTGGTAAACACTTTGGCCTTGATTTTCTAAAAAGTCTGACTGTACTTTTAAACTACTGTTGTAAGTTAATAACAATACAGTAGTTCCATGTATTCTCACCTACCTCAGTGTGCAGTAAAGCACAAAAATGACATAGGCCTTGGGCTTATTCTGGATATGTCCCTTCTAGATGCTAGTAGAATTCCTTCCAGGTGATGTTGTAATCAACATTGCCTCATTCAATACTTGCACTGACAGCAGGATATCAAAGCCTGCACTCCAAAGTATAAATTGAACTATATTTGCATTTGAGTTTTGAAATAACATAGCTCCTGAGCAAGGTATGGATGAACAAGAGTAATACTCAGGCCAGAGTGTGTGTCCTTCTGCTTCCTGACTTTGAGATGTCAGATCACCAGTACAGCAATAATCATGGGAATCAACAGAGACTTCCTCTTTCAGCATTGCTCAATACCTTCATTTAACTCTGCCTGCTCACTGTGGTGCAGGTATTTTCCAGCACATCCAGCCAGCTCTTGCCTACTGACTCCATTGTTTACAAGGTGGAGAAATCACACATTTAAGGCACAGACTGAGCTAGGAAAGCATTCAGAACTGTCTTGGTCTAAGCCTTTTGGGATTCTTTGTCAATCCTAAGGGTGTTAAATATTTAGAAACCAACTTTTAAAAGTTCTTAGGAAAACAACTTTATTGAGGTTTCATTTAATAAATAAACAGTGTCTATATTGCAAAGGGTATGATTTTATAAGTTTTTAGAAGATAAATAGGTCCACAAAATCACAATCAAACTCAAAATGCAAAACATTTTCTTAATCTCCAAGTTTTCTCCAGCTCATTGCAGTCCCTTGCCCTGAGTTCACTGTCATTATAGACTAATTTATATCTTGTACCAAAAAAAAAAATTGACCTTGAATAAGTGAGGGTGGTGATGAGCCAAATCTAAACTTGCTTCACATGCACCAAGGCAAAGAGCTGTAGGTGGCTGATAACAGTGATTATTGGCATACTTCTGAATTCTGGTTACAGAGTTGGAATAGGGTGGAGAACCCAATCCAGCACCTTAAAAGAGTGTTGGATTGAGCACTCTGCCCAAAAGGAGAACAAGGAGGCTATGGCAACTCTACTCAGCAGAAATTTTGAATTAGCACAAGCCATGTAGAGATACTCAAAGAAAGGATGGTGGGTGGTGGCAGCAGAAGGAAGGGGCAAAAGCAGCTGAGTTTGCTTGTACGAATTTGCTGGAGTTGCTATAGCTTAGTACCACAGGCTAAGTTGCTTAAATAACAGAAATTTATTTCTCACAGTTCTGGAGGCTAGATGCTCAAAATCAAGGCGTCACCAGCATTGGTTTCTTCTGAGGCCTCTCTCCTCAGCTTGCAGATAGTTATTTTTCTCCTTGTGTCTTGATAATGGTCTTCCCTTTTATGTATCTGTGCTCTGATTTCCTCTTCTCATAAGGATACAGGTCATATTGGATTAGGGCTCACCCATATGACCTAATTTCAACCCACTTAACCTCCCTCCCTTTTAAAAAATATTTTTTAGCTATAGATGGACACAATACCTTTATTTATTTATTAAGTGTGGTCTGAGGATAGAACCCAGTGCCTCACACATGCTAAGCAAGTGCTCTACCATTGAGCCCCAGCCCCAGCCCCAGTTACCTCTCTTTAAAGGGCCTATTTCCTGCTATAGTTTGCATGTGGTTAGGGTACATCCTCCAAGATTCATGTATAGATATCTTGGTTCCCACTCTGGTGATGTTGAGGGGTAGTAGACCCTTTAAGAAGTGGAGCCTAATGGGAGGTGATTGTTCACTGGGGTTGCTGAGCTCTACAAAGTCTTCTGTTCCCACCGAGTCTGCTTTCCCATATCTTGGTCATCTTTCAAGGATTTCCATGAAATGACTGTCTCACAAAATGAGCTCTGAATAGGGTCAGGACTCACTCAGGACTAGAGCACATTTGTAGCTTGCTAAAAGCTCTGGATTCCATCGCACTATGTCCCCCTGCCCAGAATAGGGAAGGAGATGAGAGCTGTCTTTTTGAACAAAGCTAGTGCTTCTACAATTATAGAGATCCCCTCTGAACCATTGACATCACTGCAAAATGCAGCCTCCAGGCCTGCAAGTGCGGCACAGGGAAATGACTTGCTCAAGTTTGACTCCATGTACCATTCTCCTCTACTTTGAGTAATCTACGGACAGACAGTACTCCCAGTTTTCATGTGAAGGCAGACCTACTGAAGACAGCTGAGATGCATTCCCTGATTCCTCATCACAGTCTCCAAATGTACCTAGCTAACTTCTTGCTTGCCTTCCTCCTTTCCCTTACCCTTCTGCTTTTCAGAAAGAACCTCGACCACGGTGGTCTCCATCTTGATTGTCCACTTGATTGTCTTTGTAGGGATTTCTCCCACTCACACTTTTTCTCAAATAACCTTACAAGGACCTTCCCCCTTGTCAGGAGCCATGCTCAGGGATGAAAGCAAAACCTTGGCCTTCCATTTGTCTCCTTTGGTCCTCAGCTATCTCCCCATGGCTCTTCACTGAGGCTTCATTAAGGAGAAGCCCATTCCCTGACTCCTCAGAATGTGCTCTGAGGGCCAGGAGCATTGGAATCACCTTAGAACCCATTACAGATGCAGAATTCAAGACCTGCCGAATTGCAATGCTTATCTTGAGCCTGGTCCCCAACAGATGACCCACGGGAGTGGAGAGATGCAGTCTGTGGGAGTCCAACCCTAAATTCTTCAACTTCAACTGCCTATTTGGAATCGAGCCACAGTCTCCTCTCTACCAGGTCCCCCAAATCAAAGATGTATAAGGAGTCAATTTTTCCAGGGGACCTTCGGTCAGGCTGGGGCCTTGGTGATCAATCCATAACCGACCCTACACTTCCCAAGTCCACGAGGGTGCTCCAAAAAATACCAGCGTTTCTTAGGATGTTCAATTCTGTTTGTGGCTGTGGGAACATGTCAGTTTACGGGTGGTGCATCAAGGTAGCTCTGCATGACCTGGGACTGAGTTCCTGAACACCTTTCTCACCAGGAGAAAGATAGGAAGATTGGAACAACTGGCACTACATCTCATGCCAAGTTTGGTCCCTGAAGCTCACAAGGCTTTCTGGCATTCTCTAATATGCTTCTCTCCCTGTCTCTCTCTTTCTCTCTCTGTAGCCAGTCATCTGAGATTCCCCCCTTCACGGTGCACACCTGCTTGCTTCTTTTCTCTCCATTGACTCCCTGTACTCTGTTTTGCTCCTTCTTCAATCCACCTTCTACTGTCCCCTCCAGTGTTTCCCAACCTTAGTCTGCTCAGGTTTTGAATCATTGGTTCCAATCACCTCATGACACTCTGGATGTTACCTGTCCCTCAAAAGGCAGGAGATGCACACATTGTTACCTTCCACTACTCAGTAGATTCCCGTCTTCCACTATTCAAATAGGCTGCTGCTTAGGATTGAAATAAATATGCTGTCCACTGTAATTTTTATATGAAAAATATAAAGGCTCTTACCTTCCAGAGTATGGGCTTCCTTTTCAATCATATCCTCAGAGGAAGCATCCAAGCTCTCTCCTGAGCAAATCTCAGAGACTCTCTGGTAAAATTAATATCAAAATTGATATCATTTAAAATTAATATCAATAACCGATTCTGAATCAGCATTTTAAAGCAGACATGTCACTTGGGCTGTGCACGTCGGTAAGGATTAAAAAACTAGACAAGTCTAATCTTCCAAAATTGAACGATTGAAAAGAGAACTTCATATATCCTCCCCCATGAAGACCAACTTTCATCTTCACATGGCTACTGACTCTGAAAGGAGAACGCCACCACAGAAGAAACACATCCTCCCGAAACATACTATCTGATGCGCAAAACTGCGCAGACATACTACTCCTGGAACACCTAACGCGACTCACCGTTTTCTAGCATAAAGAGAGAATGATATTTGAAATATACTCCAGCACATTCTGACAAATTCGGATATCAGCCAGCATTACACACTGGCAACATTCTGATGACAGGACATTTGTGAGAGAATCACCTTGGTTTCTAAGAATTTGAATTATGCTATGCTGAAGGGAAACGGAACAGCGTTACCTGGGCCTCCTTAGCTGAACAAAAACTTTTGCAATCTAAATAACCTTTGGGGAAATTTTCACTGAGAGGAAGACTCATCCTTCGCATATGATGCCAAATTAGGGAGAGAAAGGTTTCTCCATTTTGCATTTACCTAACTTGGGCTTAATGTTGTGGTTGTGTAGGAAACACTTTCTAGTCAAAAAGAAAACAGTGACAGAAAAGGGTACCAAGGCATAAAAGTGATTTTGAGTACACATTTTCAGACCCCCTGGTACATGAAAATTGAATAGGCCAGCAGACAGGCACAAAGAGAGTGTGGAAGAATCTAGCAGGGCAACTCAGAATATCATGGGATTGAAAATGTCTTTCCTGACTGCATAGTCCCAACATTCAATGTGGATCTATGGGAAAGCAAAGGTGTCTCTCTTTTCTTTCTTTCTTTTCCTTTCTTTCTTTCTTTCTTTCTTTTTTTCTTTTTTCCTTTCTTTTCTCTTTCTTTCTTTTTTCTCTGTCCTTCCCTCTCTCTCTTTCTCTCTCTCTCTCTCTCTCTCTCTTTCTTTTTTTCCTTTTAAATATTCATTTTCTATCCTGCTCCTTTTGTCAATTTGTTTATTACTTCTGCAAGCCTTTGGGGGAGTTTCTTGAATCTTCGAGATTCAAGATCCTATTCTTGTGTCAACAGTAACATCTTCCTTTTTAACATCTTCCTTTCCTATTCTTGCCCCTTCCCCCATTTTCTCATGGCTCTCTTGCCTGAATGCTCAGGAAGCTGTGTTCCAGAATTGACTCAGTTCTCTCATGGGGAATAGACACTGAAGACAAGGCCTATTGAAATCCATGGCCCTTGGTTAGAGGCTACTAGTATAATCCTAACCTTTTGGGCCACAAGTAGGGACCACGCCATTGGTGTTTTTCATTAGTTCATCATAATAACCATCTGTTAAATCAGTCTAATATTTGATCATAAGTCATTGATCATTTCAGGTGGTTATCCAAATGGAAGCAGAAAACCCCAAGCAATTTTAGGCCTCAGACCTAAGGAGCAACTAGTTCAATAAGGTACCATGAATTCTGAAATGGTTTGCACATTCTTAAACTTTCCAAGTGTTTTTAGACCTAAGGATTCAGTGATGATCTCGGCTTGATGAGAATAGTCAGAGAGGTCATTTCATGGGGCCTACTGTCCATGAGTAGAGCAAGGCAAGTGTTGGGAAGCCAGGAAGGGAAATGGACATGTTTACATACCTTTGGCTTCCGCATCTTGGAACCACCAAGGGTTGTGCCCGCTTCCTCTGCCTTCACATGGAAATGTGGTTCTGCTGACAAATATGCAGATTGACATAAATGAATTAGAACATCCTGAACAGGGATGCTGTGTCCTAATGCAAATACATAGGTCTAACAGTAATTCACTTCTCTTTTCCCACACATGCATTTACCTGCAGCTTCACTTTCAGCTGAATGCTGATTTTATTACTTACATTGCTACTGTGTGTGAGTGAGTGATCCTGGAATGGAACCCATGGACTTTGGCATGCTTGGCAAACACTCTGCCACTGGATTTTCTCCCTTGGGATCCTATTCTAGGTATTAGGAAAACCATTGGATGAAGCTGACATAAATTTCCTAGGTACACACACTGGTGTTTCTTGCATTGCTCCCTGGCTAGCTCTTTACTTGTTTTTCCACTGGATGATTCCCTTAGTTCTGGATCATCACGATTTCTGGGTTGCAGGGAACAACATTATGGGTCCCATCCTCAGTCAATGGTATCAGTCACCATTGGCAAGAGTCTTGATTTACTTGACCTGATAGTTGACTGAGCTCCTGGTAAGTTCTAGTGTGGATAAAAGACTTCAGATGTGGTGGTGTTTCTGCAGGTAGGGCCAGAGCAGTGTCTCAATGAGTGTGCATGGGGGGGGGGCAGCCAGGGGTGGGAAATTGCTGAGGGCCATTACCAAGTAGGTATGACGCATCGAAATTTCCTTGCCAAGCGTACCCCATGCTGCTTAGAGGACATTCGATGGGACATTGCATGCATGCTTTAATAAGGTGACCTTGCTCAAGGACCAAGGCAGATCCGGGTTTAGAGCTGATCAGGTTTGAGGAAGTAACCGGCTCCTTGAGTTTAAGGCGTTGCCAGTTTAAGATAATGGGTTTTAGGGAAGTTGGAAGTTGAAGATTATTGCTGGGATTAGGGTGTTCCTGCTGCTTGTTCCCATTGAGTTCTCGTGAGATTAAAATGGGATTTGGAGAGAGCCTCGTGGAGTAGGTGAATTGTGCGGGTAGACGGCAGAACGCGTTTGCCCCTGGACCTGTGTGGAGGCGGTGTGAGAGCTGGAATAAAGAATTGCTGTTTGAACCTACAAAGCTGTGAGTGCCTCGTGATTCTGGTGCCAAGCCGAGACATTGGCCTTGGCATTTTGGTGGCCCGTACGTGGAACGTCTGAAATTTGGAGGTGAGTAAAATCGCTCGCCCCTGAGGGAAGGTGAGAGAATGGGTGACCATTTCAAAAAACAATGTGTTCTTGTTTTGATTTATTTCATTTTTGTTTCAAGCTGCCTATCCCTAGAAATTTCTCAGGCAAACTGGGAAAAATGGTTGGCTCAAGGTTTGAAGTTTGTTAGCCCCTAGAAAGAGAAAATTGATACAGTGAATTTTTATTCAGTTTTTGTTTCATTCAGTTGTGGTTTTGTTTTGTGTTATCTTATTGGGTTGCGTTATCTTTATAGAAGATTAGAAATTATTAAAAAAGAAGCCGAAAAAGTGTTAAGTAAATTGTTAGAGATTCAGACCATGGAGGAAGACATTTTAGGTCAAGCAAAAGAGAAGGTCTCTCGAGCTAGTCAGAGAAAGGGAGAAAATTTAAAGGAAAAGGGGTTATTAGAAAAAAGGCCACAACAAGAGGCTGTTACTAACTCCGTTTTACCAGAGGGTGTAATTCAACCAACAGCCCCACCGATGGAGACAGCTGAGTGGCCCTCAAACCCCGTAGTTGATAGATGGGATCCTGAGACAGGAC
Source organism: Ictidomys tridecemlineatus (assembly GCF_052094955.1). Taxonomy (NCBI): domain Eukaryota; kingdom Metazoa; phylum Chordata; class Mammalia; order Rodentia; family Sciuridae; genus Ictidomys; species Ictidomys tridecemlineatus. The sequence continues at coordinate 126,090 of NW_027524288.1, read as the reverse complement.
CTCAAAGATTAGCATGCCCTGTATTTGAACAGGCAGGAGGGCGGCGAATTCACCGTGTTTTAGAATTTAAAACAGTGAAGCAGTTAAAGGAGGCTGTAACAACCTATGGTCCTCAAGCCCCCTTCACGGTAAGCATGGTGGAGTCCATTACTAACTTGGACATGACGCCAGCAGATTGGGCTAGCATGTGTAAATCTGTGTTAAATGGAGGACAATATTTGTTATGGAAGGTTGCCAATGAGGAATTTTGCATGGAGACAGCTAGGCGAAATGCAGCAGCCGGTTACCCTCAAAGAAGTCTTGAAATGTTATTAGGAAGGGGACCTTATGAGGGTCAGCGGCAACAAATGGAATATGATCCTGCTGTATATGTACAGATTGCTGCAGACGCAGTTAGGGCATGGAAGACTTTACAAGGACATGGAGATTTACAAGGTCAGTTATCTAAGGTAATACAGAGACCTAATGAACCTTACGCTGACTTTGTAGATAGGCTTATTCAAACGGCTGCCAAAATTTTTGGTGACACAGAACAAGCAATGCCATTAATAAAACAACTGGCTTATGACCAAGCAAATCGTTGCTGCAGAGAGGTTATTAGACCATGGAGACATGAAGATTTAAACACATATATTAAATTATGTAGAGATGTTAATGAACAAGGGCAAGTCTTGGCAGCTGCAGTACAACAGGCTTTAGAAGCCAGGCTAGAAACATGCTATAATTGTGAACAAACAGGACATTTTAAAAGGAGTTGCCCCATAAGAGGAGGGTTTAACAAAACTAGAAATCAAAGGAATAGAATACCGGGTATTTGCCCACGATGCCGTAGAGGGAGACATTGGGCTAATGAATGCCGTTCTCAAACCACCATAGAAGGTACTCCCTTATCAAAAAACGGACAAGGATCAGGTATTTACCCACGATATCGTGGAGAAAGGCATCAGGCTTCATTGCCAAAAAACGGACTGGGGGGCCCAATGCTCCGGGGCCCACAACCACAAATATACGGGGCAGTGGAGGATCCCAACAACACCATCAGGGTGGTGCCCAGGACACATTGTCCATTAAATCCCTCATCAGACAAACCCGAGGGAGCGCAGGGTTGGACATCTGCGCCTCTGCCAGAGCAGTACTAACTCCAGAGATGGGAGTTCAAATCATTCCCACAGGAGTAAAAGGACCTCTTCCCCAAGGAACAGTAGGCTTATTGTTGGGACGTAGTTCATCTACATTAAAAGGACTTATGATAAGTCCTGGGGTAATTGATCCCGATTATGTAGGTGAAATAAAAATTATAGCTAGTTCTCCAGGAGGTATATCAGTAATTTCACCTGGAGATAGAATAGCACAGTTGTTAATACTACCCAGCCTACATAATAAGTTCTCTAGTCTTAATGTAGAAAGAGGTTCCAAGGGATTAGGCTCCACAGGTGTAGATTGGGCTATGTTGTCTTTAAATTTAGATTCTCGCCCAATGTTAAAACTAAATATTCAGGGTCGTGACTTTAATGGACTGCTGGACACAGGTGCTGACCTTAGCATCATATCTCTTCAAGAATGGCCAAAACATTGGCCATTACAACAAGCCACTCAAACGCTTCGAGGCCTAGGAGTGGCGACTAATCCCCATAGAAGTGCTATGGTATTAGATTGGAAGGATCCTGAAGGATGTGAAGGAACTATACAGCCATATGTTTTGGATCACCTTCCTATTAATTTATGGGGACGAGATGTCCTAGATCAACTAGGTTTGATGTTAACAAATAACATCAATCCTAATACGCCCACTACTAGGGCTAGACAAGGTATCAGGAAAGAAAAAAGATTAGGAAAACAAGAACAAGGTATAGCAGCGCCAATTCAAATAGATCAAGGAACAGACAGACATGGGTTGGATTTTCAGAAAGGGCCACTGAGACAATCAAAATTACTTGGAAATCAGAAAGACCAGTGTGGGTTCCTCAGTGGCCCCTGACTAAAGAAAAGATACAAGTAGCCCATGATCTGGTCAAACAACAATTAGCGGAAGGACATTTACAACCTTCTGTATCTCCTCATAATACTCCCATTTTTGTTATCAAAAAGAAATCGGGTAAATGGAGATTATTACAAGACTTAAGAGCAATTAATAATGAAATGGTCATTATGGGACCTGCTCAATCAGGGATTCCTCAATTGTCTGCTTTACCAAAAACGTGGCATGTTTTAGCTATAGACATTAAAGATTGCTTTTTTTCGATTCCAATTCATCCCGAGGATAGTCCACGTTTTGCATTTACTATCCCTGCATTAAATCATGAAGGTCCTGATGAGAGATATGAATGGAAAGTACTCCCTCAAGGAATGGCTAACAGTCCAACTATGTGTCAAATATATGTTAATAAAGCAATCCAGCCACTTAGAAATCAAAATCCTGAACTAAAAATATTTCACTATATGGATGATGTATTATTGGCACATAAAGATAAAAACACATTGCTGGAATGTTATGCCACACTTACAAACTTGTTAAAAAATTATAATCTAGAGATAGGAATAGACAAAGTACAATTAAATTTTCCAATTAATTATTTAGGAGTTCTATTATCCTCAACCATGGTCCGTCCACCTAAAATTCAAATACGAGTAGATCAACTCAAATCACTTAATGACTTTCAAAAGTTGTTGGGAGATATAAATTGGATAAGGCCTTATCTAGGCATACCAACAGGAGAGTTGGGACCTTTATTTGATATTCTAAAAGGTCCATCAGATCCAAATTCACCCCGAATGTTAACTCCTAAAGCTAGAAAGTCATTAAAAATTATTGAGACATATATGGAAAATATGCATTTAGATAGAATTGATATAAGTTTGCCTTTATTATTTATTGTACTACCAACAAGAAATATTCCTACAGGAGTATTTTGGCAGGAAGGTCCATTATTGTGGATACATTTATCTTATTCTCCTAACACTATTCTTACTAGGTATCCTGAGGCTGTAGGACAATTAATACTCAAAGGTATAAGAGCAGCAAAGACAGTGTTTGGAATTTCTCCCAATAAAATTATTACTCCATATACTATGGAGCAAATTGATGAGTTAGCTAATGAATTAAATACTTGGGCAATAATCATGTGTAAATCGAGTGTTTCATTTGATAATCATTTACCATCTAATCCTTTGTTGTCTTTTTGGTCTAAGCATCCTGTAGTTTTTCCTAAAATGACAAGAAAAACACCTATCATGAATGCTCCAAATATATTCACTGATGGGTCTAATAATGGTACAGCTGCAGTAGTTACCCCTGATCAAACTTTTACATTTTTAGTTCCCAAACAGTCAGCTCAAAAGGTAGAGCTTAATGCAGTTCTACAAGCTTTTGTGATGTTCAAAGATTCTGTATTTAATTTACTCTCTGATAGCCAGTATGTAGTTAATGCTATAACATCCCTTGAAGATGCTGGTAGGATTTCCCCTTCCTCTACTGTTTTCTCTTTGTTTTCCACTATACAAAGTCTAATCTGGGATAGAAAAGATCCATTCTTTATAGGACATATCAGGGCACATACAGGATTGCCTGGAGCCCTTAGTTTGGGCAATGGTTTAGCAGATAAAACTACACATGATATACATATTTTTTCTACTGTAGAAGAAGCTACAAATTTTCATAAAAGGTTTCATGTTAATGCTAATACTTTACAAAAGCATTTTAAAATAACTAAGGAACAAGCCAGGCATATAATAAAACAATGTCAAAATTGTGTGACCTTTTTACCACAAGTTAATCTTGGAGTCAATCCTAGAGGACTGATACCTAACCATATTTGGCAGATGGACGTCACACACTTGCCAGAATTTGGAAAATTAAAATATTTACATGTTACAGTTGATACTTCTTCCGGATTTTTGATGGGCTCCCTTCATGCCGGAGAAAAAACTAAAGATGTTATAGCTCATTGCTTACAAAATTTTGCCACTGTGAGTGTTTCTAAACAGTTAAAAACTGATAACGGTCCTGGTTATACGTCTAAATCTTTTAAACAATTTTGCTCAACATTTGGTATTACTCATATAACAGGAATCCCATACAATCCACAGGGACAAGGCATAGTTGAAAGAGCTCATCAAACTATTAAAACGTACCTATTAAAGCAAAAAGAGGGAATTGGAAAGGGGTATATATCCCCCAAAGATAAACTTAAAATAACTCTTTTTACTCTAAACTTTCTAAATTTGAATTCATCAGGACTTAGTGCTGCGGAAAGACATATGTATCCGAAAAATGTACATAAGCCTAAGGTACTTTGGAAAGATATTCTAACAGGACAATGGAAAGGTCCCGACCCAGTTATTGTCTGGAGTCGGGGTTCCGTTTGTGTGTTCCCACAGGGAGAAGAGCAGCCGATTTGGATTCCAGAGAGGTTAACCAAAACAATTTCTACAGAAAAAGAAGATGATTTGACTGTAATCCATAACAGCTGATATCCAGAGCTCCAGCTTGGCTATTCTTACATCTGCAACAGTGATTAATCACGGTGCTTTTTTTCAATATCTATTTTATTATTGCTTTTTCCCACATCATAAAGTTCTATTTTATTTTTTGAGCTCATACAAACCTAGGTTAATGTTTTTCTGATCAGTTTTGTTTTTTGACTGTGTTTTATTTTTTGACTGTGGAGTTTTTAAACATTGCAATGGAGATTTTACCTAGGTAAAGCTACAAGGCCGTTATTATTGTCTTATATGTTGTATGTTATGTGTGCCCTGTTTTGTGTTGCATGTCAGTATGTGTGTATGTCCATATTTTTATATGAGGAGCGCTCATGAAAAAATGGATCCGAATTTTTTTTTTTATTCACGTGATTTAAGTGGTTTAATCTAATTAGGTAAACAGCTGTTAATGATTGTTTTCAAAGGTGGTTAATAGATCTGTTTGCTTACTATTGTTTTTAAAGGTGATTAACAGATCTGTTTGTTTACTTTCACTTTTCCTTTTCATTATATTTAATAATTCTGTTCAGGATAATGTCTCTTTAACATCATTGCCAGAATTCCCATCTCCATCCCAGTGCCGGTGAAGACTAAGAAAACCAAACTACAGCTTCTATGATAGCTACCACAGTAAACTGTATAAACTGATGCATCAATGAATATAACTCAACAAGTAATGCTCAATCAAGGACTTGATTTACTTTGGGAGGAAATGGACATATTGATAGACTCTTCCACTTTGAACTGCCTGCAGAACCTGCCTGGACTATATATCAGTTGCATGCATTTTGAACTATCGTCTGGTGCAGCGAATTGTGGTACTGCTGGCATATTTTTGCTGATGGTGTCACCAGTGATGCAATTTCCTTGCCAGCGCACCCCATGTTAATTGTGGTAATGCTGGCATCTTTGCTGATGGTGTCACCAGTGATGCAATTTTTCCAAAGGAGCCGTCAATTGGCTTGGTGACGTGGCATTTCTGTATCTTCCTCCCTTCTACTAGTGATGGTCTAAAATTTGGGGGCCAACAGAGGTGAGGCAAGAACCTCACCCCCCCACTGGCACCAAGGTTAAGTTTGGGGGCCAACAGAGGTGAGGCAAGAACCTCACCCCCCCACTGGTGCTTAGGCCTATCCACAAGCATGGCTGAATGCTGGACCGGTAGTCAGCGACGGGTTGATCTGATTGCAGTGGATTCAACCTAAGACAGGAAATTGACGTGTAAAGGTCAGTTCTCCCATGACGGGTAAGAACCACATGTTGAATTGGACAACCTACCAGGCACGATCCTAAGCCACATTGCTTGTTGTTTAATTAATCAGAAGGGGGGAGATGCTGAGGGCCATTACCAAGTAGGTATGACGCATTGAAATTTCCTTGCCAAGCGTACCCCATGCTGCTTAGAGGACATTCGATGGGACATTGCATGCATGCTTTAATAAGGTGACCTTGCTCAAGGACCAAGGCAGATCCGGGTTTAGAGCTGATCAGGTTTGAGGAAGTAACCGGCTCCTTGAGTTTAAGGCATTGCCAGTTTAAGATAATGGGTTTTAAGGAAGTTGGAAGTTGAAGATTATTGCTGGGATTAGGGTGTTCCTGCTGCTTGTTCCCATTGAGTTCTCGTGAGATTAAAATGGGATTTGGAGAGAGCCTCGTGGAGTAGGTGAATTGTGCGGGTAGACGGCAGAACGCGTTTGCCCCTGAACCTGTGTGGAGGCGGTGTGAGAGCTGGAATAAAGAATTGCTGTTTGAACCTACAAAGCTGTGAGTGCCTCGTGATTCTGGTGCCAAGCCGAGACATTGGCCTTAGCAGGAAATGGTGACAGCAAGGAAGGGATTTGCAAGGGAGAGAAACAGACCATGATTCAATGGCATCTGCATGGTTCAAAACCAATACAGTTAGAGTCATGTCAAGTGACCGAAAGGAGAGGGGACAGGGATGCATACACTGAGAGAGGCCCAATTTACACTCTGAAAGGTTTCTAGTTGACTTGACAACACTGGGACCATCACGTGCATAAAACATCAGTGCATAAAGGCAACATGGGTACACCCAGGTTCATGCCTCATATGTGCAGTGTAGGGAGAACAACATGACACATCCCCTGGGTACATGGAATGTGAGGGGCCTGTGTGAAATTGGTGGCGAATGTGTAGAAGGCAACCGCCCAATAGAATATCCATGCACACCTGGACTGGGGGGAGGGATGCAGACATGTAGAGGACACCAAGTAGCAAGTCGTCAGTGCGAGGGAACAATGAGCTTCTTAAGTGAATTCAACTAAAAATCTGTGTCCCAAGAACAGGAGATCACTTCACAAGTCTATAGAACATATGCAATCAGATGGGACATGAACTAGAGGACAGGATTCAGGTTTTTGTGTTCACCATCTGGTTTCTGTGCTGCTGAGCTGCCTACACTGAGGAAAGTGTTCTTCATGTTTGGCGAGTGATGTCCTGAGCTGGCATTCAGGCTCAGTGGTAGAGAAACTGCTTCGCATGTCAAGGTCCTGGGTTCTATTCCCTCCCTTAAAAATGAGTATTACAGGCATGAATAGGAATAGGATCGATGGCATCAGTGACTTGAAGGAAGAACTTTGGATGGGCAGCCTCAGAGACCATGCGAGGAAGTGATTGCCTATGACCCAATAATACAATATTTCTTTTTGGAAAGAGGGGAGGGGAAACATATAGTGATGTAACATATTAAGTGAGTGCAGAATAAAGCACACAGAAGGAAAAGGTCACTGACGGAGTAAATCCGTGCATAGAGCACAATATGGGTGTGAGCCATCAGAGAGTACACTGGGTGTCGTGGTAGCAAGCAATCTGATTGTTTTTACGTGTCTTCTTCATATGTCTCACTGGCTCATCATCTATTTTTGTGTCCAAGTCCAATATGGACCTCAAGTCTCTCAGGAGCCCGACACTCCCGCCTAGCTGTCCACTGCACATCTGGAAACTCTGCAGCACGTTAGCCTAAGCTTCCTCATTCATGATTATAAATCCCGAAATCCAGTGGTGGATCTTGGGGTTTACACACAACCGAGTTAATGCTTGCCTTGAATGGTATTTTTCTCACGTTGATAAAGGCAATTTTGTACCAACGTGAATGCCCACGTTGACATTGGCCTTTTCTGTATCCAATCTCCCCTTCCAATGGGGGATACCAAAGAATGAGGAATGGGAGCCTTTCAGAGGTTTTCACATAATGCCACCATTTCAGGTGTGTCCATAGACGCCTTTCCAAAGAACTCCTAGTGCAAAATGTACCTGGTGTAATAGTCTTGACATCCTTCCTCCTGGCACCCTCCATCTCTATGTCTGTAGTTTCACGAGAATGTCTCAATCCAGTGGGAGGCTGGATGGGTTTGGGAAAATGATATCAAATAAATGCTGTGTATTTACTGCAATGTGTAGGTCATAGGAAGAGAAGCGCAAGGTGCAATTACCTTCAAGGAAGGAGACCTCTGAGATCCTGAAAAGGAAAAGGGACACAGAGTCAATTAGCCATGCACGTGACAAAACCAGCCATAGCTTGGTCTCATATTAAGAAGGAGCTGGACACTCATGATTCACTTTGGGAATAACTTTGGTAGCCTTGGGCCCTTTAGGGTTTGTGTGCATATTTCCTGGTTTGGGGTCCTCAAAACCTCAAGGCTGCATGGTACCACCTTAAACCGGGGCAGAAACGTAGGTTGAATCAACACAAGCAGTGAAGTTTCCAACCCTGAGACTCTTTGCAATAGCCATAAATCAAAGAGGAAAGCGAATGGATGCCACCAGAAAGAGGCACAGTGAGGAAAGATGTGATGGCACATATGTTCCTTGACACCTATGGGAGTTCTTCAGTGCGCTGCACTCCCAACACCTGAGCTGTTCCTCCAGTTGTGCTAGAAGTCAGTGAGCACCAATTGTGTAGAGTCCAGTGAAAGGGGTCATCCATTTCTGATCCAAGAACTTTGCCTCCACCCATTGCCTGACATACACACTTTCGGCAGAAGGGCTCATTCAAAACATTCTTGATTTCCATACCCACGGGGGACACTGGTGTGCCCTCCTTTCTTGCATCCTCTGCTTTAGGCAACTTGGACTTGCTTGATGCAATCACAGGAGAAGACAGAGGGCTCAGTTCTGTGAAACAATGGATGGTAAGATTAAAGGCTCAACGTACGGTAAAGCAAAGGGAAAGAGTCGACTGTGTTATCGCACAAGTATTTCCTACCCATAACTTTCCATACTTAAAACTTGTGGCAAGGCCCATGAAAAATAAGTCTTTGGATACTCAAAGTATGAGCTCTACAAAGTCTTCTGTTCAAAGTCTTCTGTTCAAATTATCATCTGTACAAAGATGATAATCATCAATGCTGGCAAGGACGAGAAGCAACAAGAACTCTTGTACACAAATGGTAGAACTGACCATTGCTCAGCTCTTTCAAAAAATTATTTGACAGAATTTACTAAAACTAAATATTTAAGCCAAAATATATACTCAACAGAATCCTGGACAAATATCCATATAAAGGTGTACTGAGATGTTTGTGGTAGCACTATTCACTTTAGCCCTGTCTGGGGCTCAGAACACAATTCCCTGGAGTAGTTGCCTTGGCATGCTGGACATTTTGAACTGAGCAGATTGCAAGGGCCTCAGAAGTTAAGTCTCTCTGGCTTTCTCCTGCCCTCTTTTCTCTCTCCTGTTAGAAGTCTAGATAATTGCTATCTTTGGAGGACAAAGAGACTGTGACTGGGAGGTGGCACAAGAGGACTTCTAGGGTATTAGAAATATTCTCTCTTGACTTGAGTGTTCACCTGCTATGATCTGGATGTGGTTTGTCCCTCAAGGGTTCATGTGTGGGAAGCTTGGTCCCAACAGAAAGATGTTAAAGATGGTGGAAGCTTTAAGAGGCAGAGCCTCGTAGAAGGCGATTAGGTTATTGGAGTTGCACACTTGGAAGGGATTAGTGCCGATCTCATAGAGCGAGTTTTCCCAGAGTGAGCTGTATAAAAGGGCAAATCTGACTCTGGAATTTTCCGTCTTGTTGTGCAATCGCAACTGTACATGTTTTCACCATTGTGGTGCAATCCACCATGAAAGGCCAAATCTTGGATTTTCAGCCTCCGAAACTACTTATCTCCAAAACAGTTAAATAAACCTCTTTTTCATATACATTACATAGACTCGGGTATTTTGTTACAGGAACTAAAAGCAGATTGACAGAACTCCTGAGTGTGTGCCATTTGTGAAAATTCTTTGAGCTGTTCTTTTATAATTGGTGCACATTTCTGTATGTATGCTATACCTTAATAAAAGGTTATTCAAAAAGAGTGTCTGGTAAACACTTTGGCCTTGATTTTCTAAAAAGTCTGACTGTACTTTTAAACTACTGTTGTAAGTTAATAACAATACAGTAGTTCCATGTATTCTCACCTACCTCAGTGTGCAGTAAAGCACAAAAATGACATAGGCCTTGGGCTTATTCTGGATATGTCCCTTCTAGATGCTAGTAGAATTCCTTCCAGGTGATGTTGTAATCAACATTGCCTCATTCAATACTTGCACTGACAGCAGGATATCAAAGCCTGCACTCCAAAGTATAAATTGAACTATATTTGCAATTTTGTACCAACGTGAATGCCCACGTTGACATTGGCCTTTTCTGTATCCAATCTCCCCTTCCAATGGGGGATACCAAAGAATGAGGAATGGGAGCCTTTCAGAGGTTTTCACATAATGCCACCATTTCAGGTGTGTCCATAGACGCCTTTCCAAAGAACTCCTAGTGCAAAATGTACCTGGTGTAATAGTCTTGACATCCTTCCTCCTGGCACCCTTCATCTCTGTGTCTGTAGTTTCAGGAGAATATCTCAATCCAGTGGGAGGCTGGATGGGTTTGGGAAAATGATATCAAATAAATGCTGTGTATTTACTGCAATGTGTAGGTCATAGGAAGAGAAGCGCAAGGTGCAATTACCTTCAAGGAAGGAGACCTCTGAGATCCTGAAAAGGAAAAGGGACACAGAGTCAATTAGCCATGCACGTGACAAAACCAGCCATAGCTTGGTCTCATATTAAGAAGGAGCTGGACACTCATGATTCACTTTGGGAATAACTTTGGTAGCCTTGGGCCCTTTAGGGTTTGTGTGCATATTTCCTGGTTTGGGGTCCTCAAAACCTCAAGGCTGCATGGTACCACCTTAAACCGGGGCAGAAACGTAGGTTGAATCAACACAAGCAGTGAAGTTTCCAACCCTGAGACTCTTTGCAATAGCCATAAATCAAAGAGGAAAGCGAATGGATGCCACCAGAAAGAGGCACAGTGAGGAAAGATGTGATGGCACATATGTTCCTTGACACCTATGGGAGTTCTTCAGTGCGCTGCACTCCCAACACCTGAGCTGTTCCTCCAGTTGTGCTAGAAGTCAGTGAGCACCAATTGTGTAGAGTCCAGTGAAAGGGGTCATCCATTTCTGATCCAAGAACTTTGCCTCCACCCATTGCCTGACATACACACTTTCGGCAGAAGGGCTCATTCAAAACATTCTTGATTTCCATACCCACGGGGGACACTGGTGTGCCCTCCTTTCTTGCATCCTCTGCTTTAGGCAACTTGGACTTGCTTGATGCAATCACAGGAGAAGACAGAGGGCTCAGTTCTGTGAAACAATGGATGGTAAGATTAAAGGCTCAACGTACGGTAAAGCAAAGGGAAAGAGTCGACTGTGTTATCGCACAAGTATTTCCTACCCATAACTTTCCATACTTAAAACTTGTGGCAAGGCCCATGAAAAATAAGTCTTTGGATACTCAAAGTATGAGCTCTACAAAGTCTTCTGTTCAAAGTCTTCTGTTCAAATTATCATCTGTACAAAGATGATAATCATCCATGCTGGCAAGGACGAGAAGCAACAAGAACTCTTGTACACAAATGGTAGAACTGACCATTGCTCAGCTCTTTCAAAAAATTATTTGACAGAATTTACTAAAACTAAATATTTAAGCCAAAATATATACTCAACAGAATCCTGGACAAATATCCATATAAAGGTGTACTGAGATGTTTGTGGTAGCACTATTCACTTTAGCCCTGTCTGGGGCTCAGAACACAATTCCCTGGAGTAGTTGCCTTGGCATGCTGGACATTTTGAACTGAGCAGATTGCAAGGGCCTCAGAAGTTAAGTCTCTCTGGCTTTCTCCTGCCCTCTTTTCTCTCTCCTGTTAGAAGTCTAGATAATTGCTATCTTTGGAGGACAAAGAGACTGTGACTGGGAGGTGGCACAAGAGGACTTCTAGGGTATTAGAAATATTCTCTCTTGACTTGAGTGTTCACCTGCTATGATCTGGATGTGGTTTGTCCCTCAAGGGTTCATGTGTGGGAAGCTTGGTCCCAACAGAAAGATGTTAAAGATGGTGGAAGCTTTAAGAGGCAGAGCCTCGTAGAAGGCGATTAGGTTATTGGAGTTGCACACTTGGAAGGGATTAGTGCCGATCTCATAGAGCGAGTTTTCCCAGAGTGAGCTGTATAAAAGGGCAAATCTGACTCTGGAATTTTCCGTCTTGTTGTGCAATCGCAACTGTACATGTTTTCACCATTGTGGTGCAATCCACCATGAAAGGCCAAATCTTGGATTTTCAGCCTCCGAAACTACTTATCTCCAAAACAGTTAAATAAACCTCTTTTTCATATACATTACATAGACTCGGGTATTTTGTTACAGGAACTAAAAGCAGATTGACAGAACTCCTGAGTGTGTGCCATTTGTGAAAATTCTTTGAGCTGTTCTTTTATAATTGGTGCACATTTCTGTATGTATGCTATACCTTAATAAAAGGTTATTCAAAAAGAGTGTCTGGTAAACACTTTGGCCTTGATTTTCTAAAAAGTCTGACTGTACTTTTAAACTACTGTTGTAAGTTAATAACAATACAGTAGTTCCATGTATTCTCACCTACCTCAGTGTGCAGTAAAGCACAAAAATGACATAGGCCTTGGGCTTATTCTGGATATGTCCCTTCTAGATGCTAGTAGAATTCCTTCCAGGTGATGTTGTAATCAACATTGCCTCATTCAATACTTGCACTGACAGCAGGATATCAAAGCCTGCACTCCAAAGTATAAATTGAACTATATTTGCATTTGAGTTTTGAAATAACATAGCTCCTGAGCAAGGTATGGATGAACAAGAGTAATACTCAGGCCAGAGTGTGTGTCCTTCTGCTTCCTGACTTTGAGATGTCAGATCACCAGTACAGCAATAATCATGGGAATCAACAGAGACTTCCTCTTTCAGCATTGCTCAATACCTTCATTTAACTCTGCCTGCTCACTGTGGTGCAGGTATTTTCCAGCACATCCAGCCAGCTCTTGCCTACTGACTCCATTGTTTACAAGGTGGAGAAATCACACATTTAAGGCACAGACTGAGCTAGGAAAGCATTCAGAACTGTCTTGGTCTAAGCCTTTTGGGATTCTTTGTCAATCCTAAGGGTGTTAAATATTTAGAAACCAACTTTTAAAAGTTCTTAGGAAAACAACTTTATTGAGGTTTCATTTAATAAATAAACAGTGTCTATATTGCAAAGGGTATGATTTTATAAGTTTTTAGAAGATAAATAGGTCCACAAAATCACAATCAAACTCAAAATGCAAAACATTTTCTTAATCTCCAAGTTTTCTCCAGCTCATTGCAGTCCCTTGCCCTGAGTTCACTGTCATTATAGACTAATTTATATCTTGTACCAAAAAAAAAAAATTGACCTTGAATAAGTGAGGGTGGTGATGAGCCAAATCTAAACTTGCTTCACATGCACCAAGGCAAAGAGCTGTAGGTGGCTGATAACAGTGATTATTGGCATACTTCTGAATTCTGGTTACAGAGTTGGAATAGGGTGGAGAACCCAATCCAGCACCTTAAAAGAGTGTTGGATTGAGCACTCTGCCCAAAAGGAGAACAAGGAGGCTATGGCAACTCTACTCAGCAGAAATTTTGAATTAGCACAAGCCATGTAGAGATACTCAAAGAAAGGATGGTGGGTGGTGGCAGCAGAAGGAAGGGGCAAAAGCAGCTGAGTTTGCTTGTACGAATTTGCTGGAGTTGCTATAGCTTAGTACCACAGGCTAAGTTGCTTAAATAACAGAAATTTATTTCTCACAGTTCTGGAGGCTAGATGCTCAAAATCAAGGCGTCACCAGCATTGGTTTCTTCTGAGGCCTCTCTCCTCAGCTTGCAGATAGTTATTTTTCTCCTTGTGTCTTGATAATGGTCTTCCCTTTTATGTATCTGTGCTCTGATTTCCTCTTCTCATAAGGATACAGGTCATATTGGATTAGGGCTCACCTAATCCAATATGTTAAAATTAATGTCAGTATTGAGTTGCAGAGTCTTAATTACTATTTAAATGCAGACAGCTAAATTTCCACTTTTAAAATCAATAAGAATAAATACTAGACAAGTACATGCTTAAAACTTAAACATTTGAAAGAATTTTGTATATCCTCTCCAATTAAGCTTAACTTTCAATGTTATGGCTACTGACTCTAAAACAAGAATGCAAAGACAGAAGAAAACATTCACTGACAACATACTAAATGATGTGTATAACTTCACAAAGATATAACATCTCTACACCTAACCATACTCAATATTTTCTACCAAAAATAAGAGAATATTTAAAAATATTCTTAGAAATACACCTGCTGTTAGACAGCTTTAAACATTTGAAACATTTTAAAGACAAAGTATTTTGTGTTAACACTAATATTTGATAAGACAATTTGAATTATTGTATGCCGAGCAGAAATGGAGCATTCTCACATTTGCTTCATTTTAGCTAATCAAAGACTTCAGAAATGTTAATATCTTTTAGGAAAATTTTTACTGAGAGGAAAAATCATTTAACAAAGTACCAAAATAGTAAGAAAAACGTTCCTTTATTTTAGCTGTATATAACAGCGAACATTATGGGGGAGAGAATGCAGCAATTTCCAGTTAGGAAAGAGCTAAGGAAAAGTGTACCAAGGGAGAAAAATGGGAGTGCATAAGTACACTGTGCTTGTCAGCTGCTCCCTGGATTTGACACAGTTCAACTGGTGTGTGGCTGTATGTTGAGGTGATGCTATAAAACACTGCTGTATAACTATAGAGAGCCAGACACCAGATGAAAGGAGGTAGCATAAACCTTCTAAAGACAAAGCAGATGAGCTAATGAACCAGATGCCTGACAAGAGTATAAACTTGGTCACAGTCTGCTTATAGCACTGGTTTATGAGACTGGCCCAGGTGTTCTTTATCCTCTAAACAATTTTTCAAAAAGGGTTCATGAGAGTTTGGCGTATAATTTTCTCCTCCTCCACATTTATTCTGCCTTTATTCAGGATTAAATGTCTGCTGCCTCCTCCTATTTTTAAACCTCTGCACTGACCCAAAATGTATCAGTACAGCTTCTCCCCAATTACCACTCCTATTTTTTATACCTATAACTATTTGGAGATTTACACATTAATCACACTGATGTCCTACTGACATGTCTAGAACATAACCCCAAAGCAAGATAAATACTCTCCTCCATTTTCTCCTGAGCTGAGTAGCTCCCCAATATCAAATATGCCAGTCATTTTGGCTTACTTGGGACCTACCTCAGGCTAATTCCCAAGTAGGGAATGTCTGTTCCTGTCATTCATCTCTACAAGTCCATGTCCTGTGATACTCACCTCACCACTTCCAAAGGTTTTTATTTCTGCCTGTAAGACATGCCTTTCTCTATTCCACTGGACTGCTCACTAAACAATATGGCAGTACTGGCAGGTTCACAGTATGCTTAGTAGAGCTGCAATGAGTGCTGACCTAAACACTTGCTCAAGATATTATTGGGGCACAAATGATAAAGTTCAGTCCCTTAATAGTTGTAGAAACCATGTCTTTTATCTTCTTTTTTCTCTGATACTTTCATATCTCAGTCTTGCTGACACTGAAGAGAGAGCCTGCCCCTCCCAGAGTTACCAACTCCTAGAAACAGTAAATAAGCGGCCCAACAGTAGACATTGGTACAGGAGTACCCATGAGCACATACACATATATATTTCTTTTTGGCCTTCCCTTGGGGCACTCTTCCTATTGTTGTTCAGTATTTCAGCCTTGAATAACCCCAGCTTCCATTTCTTACTATACCTTTATTTGGAGATCCCATACATGGCCAAACACAAACAACAACAGTGAGGGGACATGCCACCTGTCTATAATTTTAGAAAATGGGTTTTGCAGATCCTTTTTAAAGTTCCAATCACCTAGCAATACTTTTTATGTTTTTCCCATTCAGTGTGAAAAATACTCTTGGAGTATTTTACATACACAGATGTATTTTTCCCCCAGACAGCTTTAATTTAATCTGACACTACTTCAGTTTTAGACAAACACAAACATGCAATAAACTATTCTAGTTTTAACCAATAAACACTTGAGCATGCCTCTCCATTCCTTTATTAGAACTATGACCCATCAAAATCGTTATTCCAAGTCAGTCTATAAAAATAAAACAAAGTTTGCTAAAAAATGTTTAAGGATTATTATGTCTGCATAAGGTATTAGTATTAGATCTGAAGTTTGTCCCACTTTTCTGAGAAATGTCTCAATTTAGTGAGAAACAATCTGGTTCACAAAACTGTGAACTAGATTCCAGACACATCTGAAACTTGGCCAGGGTCTTTCCCGGGGAATTTAGAAGTGGAACCACAATGTCCAGCATGGTCTGGCTGCTTTCTTTAAAAGTGAAAATACACATCTCTAAGACAACATGAAATAGATTGATAAAGTTAGTCTGCTGTGACAAATTAGAGTGAAATAACTGAGCAAATGGCAAAGACAAAAACAAGGACTCCCATGGCTTTGTGGAGTCTCCTTTTAGATCTCATGGCAAACTAGCAGAGAATGCTCCCGCTCAGTGTTCCCCCCTCTTCCTTCAAGGGACAGGCTTGCATTGTGTTTCTTTTCAATTAAGCTTCCTCAGCCCCCACTCTAAATTCTTTCTTTTGATTAAGAAGAACCCAATCCTTTCACCTGTGATTCCATCTTGGCATTTGTTTCTCTGACCCAGACAAACAAAAATGACCCAAGAAATAATCTGAGGAAGTAGGTGGTAAGATGGGGACTTAAGACTTGCCCACATATTACTGTAGGTAAGAAGATGCTATCCTGACTGAGGGATGGGGGCCAAAAAGTCCATGGCACACTTCATGGTTCAATTGCTGTCAATTGCTGAAGAGTGCACTGTTGGTGACCTGGAAGGAGTATGTACCATTAGCAGGTACAACAGTGCAGACACTTGTTTGCAGAAGTTTCAGAGTTTTGACCTAAAATACAGCAAGGTTGAGTAGTAACTGCAAAAATGTACTGATACCCAGCATAAGTATAATGAGAGACTGTAAGCTAAGTGTAAGAACCATAGGGCATTCCTAGTGGATACAAAGTAGTCCTATTAGGGACCTGTACTGGAAGGGTAGATACAATGGGGAACTGTGGGTTGAAGAAAGAGATGAACTGTGAGAGTAAGATGCAAATTTTGCATGCTAAGCCAAAGCAGGTGTATGCTGGCTGAGCCCTGGTAGAGAAAAACTGTCAGCCTGGAGACTAATATGAGGACGTCCAGAAGGATGCCCATGACACTAGTAAATCCAAACACCTGCCTACAACCCCCTCCAAGACTTTCTTGGCTTGCTCTTGAATGAGCTACAAGATGCAGCAGAAGCTTCTCCCCTATAAGGCAACAGGTGCCCTTGCAGGCACTACTCACATTTCTTCTTCCTGTATGTCATGTTCATAACCAACGGAGAAATGTCAGCTTAACTCAGCTTGGGAAATGATGGGCTATGTAAGAAAGAAAGAGATCTTTAATATAATGTTGATGAGACAAGCCCATGGTGGCTGGTATGCTGAAGCCTTGGTGGTACATGGCTCCAGAGGTGTGCAAATAACACTATGAAGATTCAGGATCTGGCAACTATAGTAACCTTTTGAGGGACTAAGTACTCAGAAGCATGTTGGTATATTTCCTATTAAACAAAAAGCAAATTGCTGCATCATGTACACTATTCTACCAAGAAGAAAGCCCATTATCTGTTCTGGGGACAACACATCTGGCATTACTACCCTGGCCCACACATTGAACAAAATAACAACTGTCAGATTTGAGTGGGACCTGGAGAGTGGCCCCTATAGCAGGTTCAGGCAGACAGGTGGGGGCTATATGATCCAGCAGATTCTGTATGATGCAAAGGAGAGAAAAGACACAGTATGGAACTTGTGGTGAACTCCACCAGGAGAATCATGATGCCACTGGGATTCTGCCACCCTCCCAGAGATTTACAGGCCATTGGGAAAACAACAACAACAACAACAACAACAACAAAAACAGTTGTATTACTGGGACCCCAGAGATCACAGAATACAAAGGACACAGGCATCCAAGGATCCTCATAATTAACTGAGTTCTGTCAAGTTATTAATTTAAACCAACAGAAATCTATAATGACATGAAAATGGAACATCTGTGATCAAAACAGAATAGAAATGGAGACCACAGGTAAGTCACATGAGTACTGCTACTGTGCCCCTCTACTACCTAGAGGGGTGGAATAGGCCCCACACATCTAGACAGAAAAGCAAGAAAAGTCCAAGCTTGGTTTTCAGATGAGTGAGACTGCCATGTCGGTGCCTATCAAAAACAACTGGGTACTAGTAAGGCAGCATTCAGAAAGATTCTTGGAGACAATAAGGGAAAATCTTTACAATAGGTAGGGTGCTGTAGAGAGTAACTAATGTATCCAGTTTGGTCCTACAGAGAAGTATCTGGAGCTGAAGACATGTATAGATGCCTGAGCAGTGACCAATAGCCTAGTTATGTGGCCAGGGGACTATGAGGTAGGAAATAGGAAACTTTATAAAAGGCAGGTGGGTCAAAATTTGAGAGTCTGACTAGTGTAAAGACTTCTATAGGACAAATTAATCCCCACTAAACAAAAATGGCCCATATGCTAAAGACCTATTGGGTAGTGGTGAAACCTTTAGGAAGTAGGGCTTAGTGGAAGAAGTCTGGTAACCAAGGGCATGCCTTTGAAGAGAACATTGGGACCTAACCCCTTCTTTTTGTTTCCTGGCTGTCATGAAGTGAGCAATTTCTTCCAATACATGCTCTTGCCATGATGTGCAGCCTCACAACAGGCCCAAAAACAATGGGTCAGCCAACCATGAACTGAAAGTAAAAAACCATAAGCCAAAATAAACTTTTTCTCCTTTTTAAGTTGATTATCTCAGGTATTTGTTACAGTGATGGAAAGCTGACAGAAACCATCACGGTATGAGCCAATGTTCATATAAGGCCTAAGACCATCCAGAAGCAAACTGGATCAATAAAAGCTGGGGGCTGCCTCAAGACACACTAAACATGAGCTAAAAGGCACCCTGAAAGGATGGATGCAGTAATATGGCACTGTGTCCCCAAGAAGTGTAGATGGGTTTAGGAGCTGAGGGGTGGAAACAGGAATGATTCCACTTGCCATTACTGCCCACCAGGGTACTCTGTCGTTCCCAGTCCAGCATTACTGGATTTTGAAGACTGGTGGTTCTCAAACATGGCTCATTCTTGTCAGGGAAAAAAGCAAAAGGGTCCCACTGAACTGTGAATTCTGGATGACATCATGACACTTGGACTCATTTTACCAAGGGACAGAAAATGAAAATGAGTCCGATAATAGCAGAGGAAACTGACTCTGACCAGCAAGAAGAGGCAGGGCTGCAATCACACAAAGGGGTAAGAAGCAGCAGGGAGGAACACAGATGTTTGGCTACCCTTACACACCTTGGAGTCTGCTCCTGAGAGGACTCAGATAACTTACTCCAGTACTTGCTGTGCTGTGTGTGTGTGTGTGTGTGTGTGTGTGTGTGAGTGTGTGTATTGCACATGTGGGCATATGAGATAGGGACTGCATTTGCTGATATTTCCGAAAGTACCTAATAAATAATAAGTACCTTATAAATAATAAACCCTTTCTCATGCTCTCTGTACCTTTTTAATGAAAGCTTTCTCTCAGAACAATTTTGTTTTCTTCTTCAGAGACTCTGGCACAGGGCTGAGTTTCTCATTCCTCCTTTAAAAATTCTTTTTTTGTTTTTTTTAATTTTCAGGGGGTGGAGGGGCTTGTTTGTTTCTTACTCTTTGGAGTCCCAGGCAGCAAATGGCCAAGTTATTTCTCTAGGTTGCTGAGCACATTTTTTCCTATTCAGCTTTCCCTTTAAAAATTCCAGCATTTATTCTAAGGACTCAATACTAGCTCACTGCCTTAGGTTGCTCCAACACCCATTTCTGTATGACCCTGCTTTCCAGTCCCAGTTCAGTATGCATCCCTTTCTACTCCTTTAGCTCCTAACACCTATGGACAGATTGCTGTTTTTTTTCTTAATTAATTTTAAATTTTGATTTGTTGTATATGACAACAGAATGCATTACAACTTATACTACCCATATAGAGCACACTTTTTCATATCTCTGTACCCAAAGTAGAGTCACATCCTTTGTGTCTTACATGTACTTAAGGTAATGATAAGCATCACATTCCACCATCTTTCCAACCCCTAATCCCCCTCCTTTCTCCTCCCTCCCCTTTTCCCCTTTGCCTTATCTAGACTTCATTTAATCCTCCTATCCCCATTCCCCAGCATATTATGGATTAATATCCTGTTTTTTTAAGAATGGCAATGTTTTAAAATATACTCATACACACACATATATTTTGATATACTTTATCCAATATTTATGTATTTATAGTAACTTGAATAGCTAATTTTTATTGTCACTTGGGAGCAATCTGAAGAATTTCTAGCTTTGGTTCTTGCCATCTCTTCCTTACTGGAACAACAATCACAAGTTACAGTCTCATGAAATGTATTCTGAATGAAGAAATAGTGACACATATAATTAGTTAACTCAGTATAGGCAAAAAATAAAAAACCTAAAAGAAGAAAAGGTAACGAACAGAGAATGAGAAAAATATTGAGGATATTAGTCACAGAAAATGTGGTAGACAGTGTTGATTACAAATCAGAAAATGTCTACTCAAAATACCCCCAATAAATCCCTCTGAGTAATATCACTTACACATCTATCTTCTTTATAGGTTATGGAAACACTCATATGAAAATGTGTGCTAGGCTCGGAATCATAGTGCATGCTTGTAATGCCAGCTACTCAGGAAGCTGAAGCAGAAAGATCTCAAGTTTGAAGCCACGATATTCAGTCTCAAAATAATAAAAAAAAGAAGTGATAATGTAGCCCAATGGTAGAGTGCCTATGGGTTTAATCTCCAGTATTTCCCCTGCTCTCACAAAAAAAATGTGTGCTGGGTCAAGAAAATGTTCAGTATAAGACACTGATATTGGCCTGGGGTTGTGGCTCAGTGGTAGAGCACGCATGAGGCACTGGGTTCAATCCCA
Organism: Ictidomys tridecemlineatus; assembly: GCF_052094955.1. Lineage (NCBI taxonomy): Eukaryota > Metazoa > Chordata > Mammalia > Rodentia > Sciuridae > Ictidomys > Ictidomys tridecemlineatus. The sequence goes on along the minus strand of NW_027524288.1, from coordinate 105,131 downwards.
GCACCACATAAAAAATACAAAATAAAGGTATTGTGTCCATCTACAACTAAAAAGACAACAAAAAATTTAAAAGACACAGATGTTACTAATTTGATTAATATTATTCATTACTAAAACAAAATACTAATATTTTCCCTCTAATTCTTATTGCACAATTAAACCCAAATTTTTCCTCTAATGTTATGTGTTATGCAACTAATTGCCTAAAGACTGCCATTTCACTTTTCCAAGTGATACTCTTATAATTAAAGTCAAATGATTACAGAATATGAAAATAATATCAATGTGCTTTCTATTTTTAAGTCAACTATCCTATTTCCCAATAATTTATTTATCCATTTTTTTTCTTTTGGTACCAGGTATTGAATTCAGGGGCACTTAACCACTGAGCCACATCCCCAGTCCTTTTTTGTATTTTATTTAGAAATAGGGTCTTACTGAGTTGCTCAGGGCCTGAATAATTTCCTGAGGCTAGCTTTGAATTCACTATCTTCCTGCCTCAGTCTTTCGAGCCACTGGGATTATAGGCATGTGACACCGTGCCTGGCTATTTATCCTTTTTTTCAAAATCCCAGTAGTGAAACTTTTCAATTCTATTATAGCGTGATTTAATTGCAAATGTTTTTCCCTGAAAAAAAAAATCCAGCATGTATCCAACATGTTTATAACAGTATGAATTTCTCTAAATGTCCTTTTCCATGTCTACTCTTGTCCACAATGAATCATCCAGAAGATCCTCTGATATGCTGTTCATCTTGGTAACCCAAATAACCAGTGATTTTTTTATAATATATTACTCTTGCTGGCTATCATTTTAATTTCACTGTGTTTAAAGGACATGCTTTGTATGAATTAAATTCTTTTAAATCTGCTGAGATTTGCTTTATGGCCCAGAAAATCTTGATGAATTCCACATACCCTTCAAGAGAATATGCATTCCGTTGTGCTGACAGTGTCATTGATATCTTCTAGGTCCTTAATTCATCTTCAGTGTGCATATCCTATGAATTATTAAGAGAATAGATGAAGATGTCAATAATAATTGTGTATTCATCAACTTCTCAGAGTTCTAGCAGTTTCTGTTTATGTATTCCAAGCTTCTGTCTTTGAAGTATCCACACACTTAAGATTATATGAAAAATCCCCACTATAATGAGATGATGTCCCATTTACTCTGGTAGTAACTCCTATCCTGAAGTCTACTTTGATGTTAATATAGTATAACCCTAACCCGTAACTTACCGTAACCCTAAACCTAACTCTAAACTAACACTAACGCTAACCCAAATGTTAACACTAACACTTACCCCAACATTAAGCCTATCAGAAAACCTAAACCTAAACCTAACTCTAAACATAATAGTAATGTTAACCCTAACTATTACTCTAATTCTACCGAAACCCTAAAAATAACCCTAACCCTAAACCTAAGCTTCACTATAACCCTAATCCTAACTGTAACCTTAACACTAACCCTAAGGGTAAAACTAAACCCACAACTAACCCTAACCCTAACCCTAGGCCTAACCCTAATCCTAACAGTACCCCTACCCTGAACCTAAACCTTACCTAAACATAACCCAACCCTAATTGTAACTGTAACAATAAATCTAACCCAAACCCTAACCCTAACCCTCACCCTAACCCTGACCCTAACACTATACCTAACACTAACCCTAACCCAAACCATAACATTAAACCAAAACCTAACTATACCCCTAACCAAAACTATAATGCTAAACCTCACGCTAACCTTAACCCTAACCCTAAACCTAAACCTAACTATAACCCTAACCCTTACATTAGCACGAACCCTCACCCTAACCCTAACCTTAACCTAACCCTTACCAAATCCTAACCCTAACTCTAACCCTAACACTAAACCTAATCCAAATCCTAACTGTAACTAAACTAAACCTAAACATAACCCTAACCCCAAGCCTAACCCTAACCCTAACACTAACCCTAAACCTTACACTAACCTTAACCATTTACATAACACTAACCCTAAAATTAACATTACCCTAACCCTAACCTTAATCCTAACCCTAAAACTAACCCTAACCCTAAGCCTAAAGTAACCCTAACCCTAAACCTAACCATAACCCTAAAACAAACCCTAACCCAAAATATAGCACTAACACTAACATAAAACTATCCCTAACCATTTCTTTACTTTAACCAAAAACCTAACACTAAACCTGACTCTAACCATAACCCTAATCCTAACACTAACCCTAACCCCAACACTAAACTATCACTAACCCTAACCCTAAACCTAATCCTAAACCTAGCACTAACCCAAACCCTAACCTTAACCTTAACCCTAACACTAACACTAACCCTAACTCTAACCTTAAATCTAACCCTAACTCTAAACCTAGGCCTCACATTAACCCTCTTAGTAACCATAACCCAAATTCTAAATCTAAATTTAACCCTAACACAAACCCTAAACATAACACTTACCCTAACACAAACCATAACTCTAACCCTAACACTAACCCTAATCCTAATTCTAACCAACTTTAAAACTAACCCTAAACATAACCCGAACCTTAAATCTAACCCTAATTCTAAACCAAAAACTAACCCTAATCATAACCCTAACCGTAATCCTAAAACTAACCCTAAACTTAACCCTAACCCTAACGGTAACACATAACCCTAACCCTAAACCTAACCCAAAATATAACCCTAAACTATCCAGAATCTTAACCCTAACCCTAATTCGAACCCTAACACTAACACTAACCCAAAACCTAGACCTAACCATAAAAATAACACCCTAACCGTAACACTAACCCTAAACCTAAACATAACCCTAACATTAAACCTAAACCTAAAACTAACACTAACCCTAACACAAATCTTAACCCCAAACCTAACCCTAACCCTAACCCTAACCCTAATGTAACTTTAATCTTAACCTTAAACCTAACTCTATAAAACTGTAACCCAAACCATAACCCTAATCCTAAACTAACCCTAACACTAACCCTTACATAACCCTAACCCTACCCCTAACTCTAAACCTAACACTAATTCAAACTGAAATCTAAACACTAACACTTACCTCAACCCTAACACTTTACTAACCCTAACCCTAACCCTAAACCTAACACTAACCCTAACCCTAACTGTAACCCTAAAAGTAACCCTAAGTCTCACTCTAACCCTAATACTAACCATAAAACTATTTCTAACTCTAACCATAAAACAATCCTAAACTTAATAATAACCCTATCACAAATGATAACCTAATGCTGACACTAATACTAACACTAACTCTAATGCTAAATTTAACCATAAGACTTACCCTAATTCTAACCTTAAACCTAAACGTGATCCTAACCATAACCCTAACCCTAAACCTAACACTTACCTAAACATAACCCTAAGCCTAATCCTAAGCCTAACACTACCAATAACCCTAAACCTAAGCTTAGACTGAATCCTAACCCTAACCTCACCATTAGCCTAACACTAATGTAAACTTAATCCTAAACCAAACCCTAAATCTAACACAAACACTTACCCAAATAATTATCCTAAGCCTAACCTAAGCCTATCCCTGTCCTAACCCTAAGCCTAACCCTTCCCCGATCCATAACTCTAACCCTCACCCTTATCCAAATTCTAAACCTAATAATGACCCTAATTCAAACCCCAACAATAACACTAAAACTAAATATAACCCAAACCAAAATGCTAACGCTAACCCTAACCCTAACCTTAACACTAAAACTAACCATAACCCTAACCCTAACATGAACCCTAACCCAAAAACTAATCCTAACCCTAACCCTAACCTTAAACTTAACACTAACCCTAAATCTAACCCTAACCCTAACCATAACCCTAACACTCACCCTAACCCTAACCCTAACACTAACCCTAACTCTAATTATAACCCTAAACCTAAACATTACCCTAACACTCACCCTAACCCTAACACTTACCCTAACACTATCCCTAACACTAAACCTAACCCTAATCCTAATCCTAACCCTAAAATTAACCATAACATAAGTCCTAACCTTAACACTAACCCTAACCTAACCTTAATAGTAACACTAAATTTGGCCTAAACCTTACCCTAAACCTAACCCTAAACTTAACTCAAACACTAACACTAACCCTAACACTAACCCAAACTCTAATCCTAAACCTAACCCTAACCCTAACCCTAATCCTAACCCTAACTCTAACCCTAACACTATCACAAACCCTAATTCTAACCCTAAAACTAACACTAATCCTAAAAATAAACTTAACCCTTACACAAACCCTAACCATAACCCTGGTACTAACTGTAATCCTAACCCTAATATTAACACTAAAGCAAACTGCAACCCTAACAATAACCCTTACTGTAACCCTAACACTAACACTAACCCTAACTCTAACTTAAACTAAAACGCTAACCCTAACCCTAACAATAACCCTAATCCTAACCCTAAAACTAACCCTAACCCTGACACTAACCCTAACACTAACCTTAAGCCTCACTCTAAACTTAAACCTCAACCTAACACTAACTCTAACCATAACCCTAACACAAACCCTAAACTTAACTCTAACCCTAAGTGAAACACTACCACTTGGGACCACGCCATTGGTGTTTTTCATTAGTTCATCATAATAACCATCTGTTAAATCAGTCTAATATTTGATCATAAGTCATTGATCATTTCAGGTGGTTATCCACATGGAAGTAGAAAACCCCAAGCAATTTTAGGCCTCAGACCTAAGGAGCAACTAGTTCAGTAAGGTACCATGAATTCTGAAATGGTTTGCACATTCTGAAACTTTCATGACTTGGCATGAGATGTAGTGCCAGTTGTTCCAATCTTCCTATCTTCCTCCTGGTGAGAAAGGTGTTCAGGAACTCAGTCCCAGGTCATGCAGAGCTACCTTGATACACCACCCGTAAACTGACATGTTCCCACAGCCACAAACAGAATTGAACATCCTAAGAAACGCTGGTATTTTTTGGAGCACCCTCGTGGACTTGGCAAGTGTAGGGTCGGTTATGGATTGATCACCAAGGCCCCAGCCTGACCGAAGGTCCCCTGGAAAAATTGACTCCTTATACATCTTTGATTTGGGGGACCTGGTAGAGAGGAGACTGTGGCTCGATTCCAAATAGGCAGTTGAAGTTGAAGAATTTAGGGTTGGACTCCCACAGACTGCATCTCTCCACTCCCGTGGGTCATCTGTTGGGGACCAGGCTCAAGATAAGCATTGCAATTCGGCAGGTCTTGAATTCTGCATCTGTAATGGGTTCTAAGGTGATTCCAATGCTCCTGGCCCTCAGAGCACATTCTGAGGAGTCAGGGAATGGGCTTCTCCTTAATGAAGCCTCAGTGAAGAGCCATGGGGAGATAGCTGAGGACCAAAGGAGACAAATGGAAGGCCAAGGTTTTGCTTTCATCCCTGAGCATGGCTCCTGACAAGGGGGAAGGTCCTTGTAAGGTTATTTGAGAAAAAGTGTGAGTGGGAGAAATCCCTACAAAGACAATCAAGTGGACAATCAAGATGGAGACCACCGTGGTCGAGGTTCTTTCTGAAAAGCAGAAGGGTAAGGGAAAGGAGGAAGGCAAGCAAGAAGTTAGCTAGGTACATTTGGAGACTGTGATGAGGAATCAGGGAATGCATCTCAGCTGTCTTCAGTAGGTCTGCCTTCACATGAAAACTGGGAGTACTGTCTGTCCGTAGATTACTCAAAGTAGAGGAGAATGGTACATGGAGTCAAACTTGAGCGAGTCATTTCCCTGTGCCGCACTTGCAGGCCTGGAGGCTGCATTTTGCAGTGATGTCAATGGTTCAGAGGGGATCTCTATAATTGTAGAAGCACTAGCTTTGTTCAAAAAGACAGCTCTCATCTCCTTCCCTATTCTGGGCAGGGGGACATAGTGCGATGGAATCCAGAGCTTTTAGCAAGCTACAAATGTGCTCTAGTCCTGAGTGAGTCCTGACCCTATTCAGAGCTCATTTTGTGAGACAGTCATTTCATAGAAATCCTTGAAAGATGACCAAGATATGGGAAAGCAGACTCGGTGGGAACAGAAGACTTTGTAGAGCTCATACTTTGAGTATCCAAAGACTTATTTTTCATGGGCCTTGCCACAAGTTTTAAGTATGGAAAGTTATGGGTAGGAAATACTTGTGCGATAACACAGTCGACTCTTTCCCTTTGCTTTACCGTACGTTGAGCCTTTAATCTTACCATCCATTGTTTCACAGAACTGAGCCCTCTGTCTTCTCCTGTGATTGCATCAAGCAAGTCCAAGTTGCCTAAAGCAGAGGATGCAAGAAAGGAGGGCACACCAGTGTCCCCCGTGGGTATGGAAATCAAGAATGTTTTGAATGAGCCCTTCTGCCGAAAGTGTGTATGTCAGGCAATGGGTGGAGGCAAAGTTCTTGGATCAGAAATGGATGACCCCTTTCACTGGACTCTACACAATTGGTGCTCACTGACTTCTAGCACAACTGGAGGAACAGCTCAGGTGTTGGGAGTGCAGCGCACTGAAGAACTCCCATAGGTGTCAAGGAACATATGTGCCATCACATCTTTCCTCACTGTGCCTCTTTCTGGTGGCATCCATTCGCTTTCCTCTTTGATTTATGGCTATTGCAAAGAGTCTCAGGGTTGGAAACTTCACTGCTTGTGTTGATTCAACCTACGTTTCTGCCCCGGTTTAAGGTGATACCATGCAGCCTTGAGGTTTTGAGGATCCCAAACCAGGAAATATGCACACAAACCCTAAAGGGCCCAAGGCTACCAAAGTTATTCCCAAAGTGAATCATGAGTGTCCAGCTCCTTCTTAATATGAGACCAAGCTATGGCTGGTTTTGACACGTGTATGGCTAATTGACTCTGTGTCCCTTTTCCTTTTCAGGATCTCAGAGGTCTCCTTCCTTGAAGGTAATTGCACCTTGCGCTTCTCTTCCTATGACCTACACATTGCAGTAAATACACAGCATTTATTTGATATCATTTTCCCAAACCCATCCAGCCTCCCACTGGATTGAGACATTCTCCTGAAACTACAGACACAGAGATGAAGGGTGCCAGGAGGAAGGATGTCAAGACTATTACACCAGGTACATTTTGCACTAGGAGTTCTTTGGAAAGGCGTCTATGGACACACCTGAAATGGTGGCATTATGTGAAAACCTCTGAAAGGCTCCCATTCCTCATTCTTTGGTATCCCCCATTGGAAGGGGAGATTGGATACAGAAAAGGCCAATGTCAACGTGGGCATTCACATTGGTACAAAATTGCCTTTATCAACGTGAGAAAAATACCATTCAAGGCAAGCATTAACTCGGTTGTGTGTAAACCCCAAGATCCACCACTGGATTTCGGGATTTATAATCATGAATGAGGAAGCTTAGGCTAACGTGCTGCAGAGTTTCCAGATGTGCAGTGGACAGCTAGGCGGGAGTGTCGGGCTCCTGAGAGACTTGAGGTCCATATTGGACTTGGACACAAAAATAGATGATGAGCCAGTGAGACATATGAAGAAGACACGTAAAAACAATCAGATTGCTTGCTACCACGACACCCAGTGTACTCTCTGATGGCTCACACCCATATTGTGCTCTATGCACGGATTTACTCCGTCAGTGACCTTTTCCTTCTGTGTGCTTTATTCTGCACTCACTTAATATGTTACATCACTATATGTTTCCCCTCTCCTCTTTCCAAAAAGAAATATTGTATTATTGGGTCATAGGCAATCACTTCCTCGCATGGTCTCTGAGGCTGCCCATCCAAAGTTCTTCCTTCAAGTCACTGATGCCATCGATCCTATTCCTATTCATGCCTGTAATACTCATTTTCAAGGGAGGGAATAGAACCCAGGACCTTGACATGCGAAGCAGTTTCTCTACCACTGAGCCTGAATGCCAGCTCAGGACATCACTCGCCAAACATGAAGAACACTTTCCTCAGTGTAGGCAGCTCAGCAGCACAGAAACCAGATGGTGAACACAAAAACCTGAATCCTGTCCTCTAGTTCATGTCCCATCTGATTGCATATGTTCTATAGACTTGTGAAGTGATCTCCTGTTCTTGGGACACAGATTTTTAGTTGAATTCACTTAAGAAGCTCATTGTTCCCTCGCACTGACGACTTGCTACTTGGTGTCCTCTACATGTCTGCATCCCTCCCCCCAGTCCAGGTGTGCATGGATATTCTATTGGGCGGTTGCCTTCTACACATTCGCCACCAATTTCGCACAGGCCCCTCACATTCCATGTACCCAGGGGATGTGTCATGTTGTTCTCCCTACACTGCACATATGAGGCATGAACCTGGGTGTACCCACGTTGCCTTTATGCACTGATGTTTTATGCACGTGATGGTCCCAGTGTTGTCAAGTCAACTAGAAACCTTTCAGAGTGTAAATTGGGCCTCTCTCAGTGTATGCATCCCTGTCCCCTCTCCTTTCGGTCACTTGACATGACTCCAACTGTATTGGTTTTGAGCCATGCAGATGCCATTGAATCATGGTCTGTTTCTCTCCCTTGCAAATCCCTTCCTTGCTGTCACCATTTCCCACCCCTGGCTGCACCCCCCCCTCGTGCACACTCATTGAGACACTGCTCTGGCCCTACCTGCAGGAACACCACCACATCTGAAGTCTTTTATCCACACTAGAACTTACCAGGAGCTCAGTCAACTATCAGGTCAAGTAAATCAAGACTCTTGGCAATGGTGACTGATACCATTGACTGAGGATGGGACCCATAATGTTGTTCCCTGCAACCCAGAAATCGTGATGATCCAGAACTAAGGGAATCATCCAGTGGAAAAACAAGTAAAGAGCTAGCCAAGGAGCAATGCAAGAAACACCAGTGTGTGTACCTAGGAAATTTATGTCAGCTTCATCCAATGGTTTTCCTAATACCTAGAATAGGATCCCAAGGGAGAAAATCCAGTGGCAGAGTGTTTGCCAAGCATGCCAAAGTCCATGGGTTCCATTCCAGGATCACTCACTCACACACAGTAGCAATGTAAGTAATAAAATCAGCATTCAGCTGAAAGTGAAGCTGCAGGTAAATGCATGTGTGGGAAAAGAGAAGTGAATTACTGTTAGACCTATGTATTTGCATTAGGACACAGCATCCCTGTTCAGGATGTTCTAATTCATTTATGTCAATCTGCATATTTGTCAGCAGAACCACATTTCCATGTGAAGGCAGAGGAAGCGGGCACAACCCTTGGTGGTTCCAAGATGCGGAAGCCAAAGGTATGTAAACATGTCCATTTCCCTTCCTGGCTTCCCAACACTTGCCTTGCTCTACTCATGGACAGTAGGCCCCATGAAATGACCTCTCTGACTATTCTCATCAAGCCGAGATCATCACTGAATCCTTAGGTCTAAAAACACTTGGAAAGTTTAAGAATGTGCAAACCATTTCAGAATTCATGGTACCTTATTGAACTAGTTGCTCCTTAGGTCTGAGGCCTAAAATTGCTTGGGGTTTTCTGCTTCCATTTGGATAACCACCTGAAATGATCAATGACTTATGATCAAATATTAGACTGATTTAACAGATGGTTATTATGATGAACTAATGAAAAACACCAATGGCGTGGTCCCTACTTGTGGCCCAAAAGGTTAGGATTATACTACTAGCCTCTAACCAAGGGCCATGGATTTCAATAGGCCTTGTCTTCAGTGTCTATTCCCCATGAGAGAACTGAGTCAATTCTGGAACACAGCTTCCTGAGCATTCAGGCAAGAGAGCCATGAGAAAATGGGGGAAGGGGCAAGAATAGGAAAGGAAGATGTTAAAAAGGAAGATGTTACTGTTGACACAAGAATAGGATCTTGAATCTCGAAGATTCAAGAAACTCCCCCAAAGGCTTGCAGAAGTAATAAACAAATTGACAAAAGGAGCAGGATAGAAAATGAATATTTAAAATAAAGAAAGAAAGAAAGAGAGAGAGAGAGAGAAGGAAAGATAGAAAGAGAGAGAAGGAAAGAAAGAAAGAAAGAAAGAAAGAAAGAAAGAAAGATAGAAAGAAAGAAAGAAAGAAAGAAAGAAAGAAAGAAAGAAAGAAAGAAAGAAAGAGAGAAAAGAAAGACACCTGTGCTTTCCCATAGATCCACATTGAATGTTGGGACTATGCAATCAGGAAAGACATTTTCAACCCCATGATATTCTGAGTTGCCCTGCTAGAATCTTCCACACTCTTTTTGTGCCTGTCTCCTGGCCTATTCAATTTTCTTGTACCAGGGGGTCTTGAAAATGTGTACTCAAAATCACTTTTATGCCTTGGTACCCTTTTCTGTCACTGTTTTCTTTTTGACTAGAAAGTGTTGCCTACACAACCACAACATTAAGCCCAAGTTAGGTAAATGCAAAATGGAGAAACCTTTCTCTTCCTAATTTGGCATCATATGCGAAGGATGAGTCTTCCTCTCAGTAAAAATTTCCCCAAAGGTTATTTCGATTGCAAAAGTTTTTGTTCAGCTAAGGAGGCCCAGGTAACGCTGTTCCGTTTCCCTTCAGCATAGCATAATTCAAATTCTTAGAAATGAACATGATTCTATCACAAATGTCCTGTCATCAGAATGTTGCCAGTGTGTAATGCTGGCTGATATCCGAATTTGTCAGAATGTGCTCGAGTATATTTCAAATATCATTCTCTCCTTTATGCTAGAAAACGTTGAGTCGGGTTAGGTGTTACAGGAGTAGTATGTCTGCGCAGTTTCGGGCATCAGATAGCATGTTTTGGGAGGATGTGTTACTTTTGTGGTGGCGTTCTCCTTTCAGAGTCAGTAGCCATGTGAAGATGAAAGTTGGTCTTCATGTGGGAGGATATATGAAGCTCTCTTTTCAATCGTTCAATTTTGGAAGATTAGACTTGTCTAGTTTTTTAATCCTTACTGATGTGCACATCCCAAGTGACATATCTGCTTTAAAATGCTGATTCAGAATCAGTTATTGATATTAATTTTAAATTATATCAATTTGTTTTGAATTTTACCAGAGAATCTCTAAGATTTGCACAGGAGAGCGCTTTGATGGTTTCTCTCTGGATGCATTTGAAAAGGAAAGGCATAGTCTGGATGGTAAGTGCCAAACTCTTTCAAATTTTTTCAGTGGCCAAAATATTTACTTATAACCTAATATGAAGTATATTTGAGTAGTTTTAGACATGAATCTTCTTAGTAGTGCTTTCACAATGTGAAAGGTAACAAGAGGTATATCTTGTACCATTTGTGGAACAGGTAAACTTCACAGTGTCATCAGATGATTGGAGTAACTGATTCAAAACCTGAGTAGATTAATGTTGGGAAACACTGGAGGGGAGAGTAGAATGTGGATTGAAGGAGGAAGGCAGCTTGCAGAGAGTCAATGGAGACAAAAGGAGCAGGTGTACACTGTGAATGGGGGAAAATCGTGAATTTTCAGAAATAGAGAGACAGAGAGAGAGAGGGAGAGAAACATATTGGAGATGCCCGAAAGCCTTGTAAGTTCCAGGGACCAAATATATGATGAGATGTAGTGCCAAGTTGTTTCACTCTTATTGTCTTCTTTCAGATGTAGTGCCAAGTTTTTTCACTCTTCTTGTCTTCTTTCCAGTGAGAAAAGCATTCAGGAATGAAGTTCCAGGTCATACAGATATACCTTGATTCAATACCCATAAACTTAAATGTTTCAACATCCACATATAGAATTGAACATCCTATGATATGCTCATTTTTTAGCACTATTGGGGATTAGGGATCATAGGATTGGTCATGGACAAATGTAGATCCCTGTGGTAGTGGTTCTTTTTGAAAACCAGAAGGGTGGAGAAAAGAAGCAAGCCAAGAAAGAATGTAGCTAGGTACAGTTATGAAATAATGTCATTTTCCAGAGACATAGATTTTTCCTTGAATTCATTTAACAACTCTGTAAAAGCATCTATAAAAACACTTGAAATTGTGGCCCTATGTGAAAAACTGAAAGTTTTTCATTCATAGTTCTTTTGTATCCCCAATTTGAAGTGAAGATTGGGTAAAAAAAAGACCAATATCAATGTGTACATTCATCCTTGTACAAAATTGCCTTATGAGCATAAGAAAAATATATTTAAAGGCAACCATTGTCTCAGATACATGTCAAATCCAAAATGCACCACTGGACTCTTTGCATGTTTTAGTGTGAATATCCCTGAAGTATAATTTTATGAAGAGGAAAGCAGTAGAGATAGGAAAGTAGAAAAGTGTTTGTAATTTCATATTTTTATTAGGGCAAATGAGGTGGTGATGTAGGATGTGTTGGTTATGAGGATGGAAGAGTGTAGACAGAAGTAAAAATTTCAAGGAAGAATGAAAGAGTATAGTAGAATTTGTCTGTTAGCAATGAAAAGAGAAAAGGTGTGATATAGAGTAGTGAAATAAACAATACCAAACAAAACAAAAATTTACTACTTCAAAACCCTTAACACTCAAAAAGCTGAGCAAGAAAAAATGACTAGTTTCATTTAAAAAGGCCAGAAATGGGAAGACAGATATATATGTATATGTATGTATGTATGTATATATATATATATATATATATATATATATATATATATATACATACATATATATGACACACTCAAAAAATAAAAAATGAAAAAAATGGTAAAAATTTTAATTTGTTTCAGTTAGTTATACATAACACTAGAATGCATTTTTATAGTTTCATATATCATACAAAGATGGGATATAATTTCTCATTTTTCTGAGTGTAGAAGTGGTAAAATCACATTGGTCTTGTAGTAATATATATATATATATATATATATATATGTATATATATATATGTATATATATTATATGTATATTTATATATATGTATGTATATTATATTTATATACATAAATTAATAATGTCTGTTTTGTTCTACTATCCTTTCTATCCTCACATCTCCTCCCCTCCCTTTACTTCCCTAGAAAACATTGATAGAATGAGTTCTGTTCAACTATTTTTATCCTTTTCTTCATTTTTCCCTGTCCTCTGCCATTCCTCCTCACCATCCCAATATTTTTGACAAACACAGACCCTACTTAACAGATGTCACCCTCTCTTGTAACGGCTTTCATGTTCTCTTCCTTTATTTCTCTCTGGCTAGTATGTTTTAACTCTCAGCTTAGGACTAATTCAAGCAAAATCATCCCCCACACCATTTATCTACATTAGCACTTACCAGGGACTCAAAATATAATTATGGGGTCAAAGAAATAAAGGCTGGGTACACAAAGATGACTAAAAAGATTTTCTCCTGTTCACAAGTAAAAGAAATTTATATGTAGAGAAATAATTTACAATTTAAGTCATAAAAGTGTAGAAACACGCTGAAGTGTGCCCTAAGGAAAGAAACTTTTATTTATTTATTTTTATTTAGAGAAAAACAGCCCAAATCAAGGAACAATTCAGAGAACACCACATCTTTAGAGTAGAAAAGAAATTTGTCAGAAGTGTGGACAAACAAAAGGGGCAGAGTGTTCATTGTAAAGGAGTAAAGTACCAGGCACTTTGGAAACCATTAAAGATGCACAGGGCCTGATTGAAACTTACTATTAGGAAGTAAAGAATAATGTAGTGTGTGGATTTTTATGTTTCTATGGTATTGAAAAGTTGTTTTCTTTTTTCTGAGGATTTATCATTTTATGTTCAGTGGGTGAATTTGTAGATGAATTTTTGGGGTATTTGTTTGCACTGAAGCTAACAACATCCAGTTCTCCCCAAGTGGTTTGTTTGGGTCAGTAGAAGTATTTTCTAAAGAAGTCAGCAGAACACATCTGTATAGCCTAGGTGTTCAGGTGGCTGAGACCAGGTGGACAATTGGTGTCAGGCTATTCTGGGCACCTTAATTAGACGCCATCTCAAAAGAAAATCAAAAGTACTCTCAGCAGTTGAGAGTGTGCTAAGAATTCAGTGGAATAAATGTGACATAGTTTTCCTGTGCATATATGTGAAAACACCATGGTGAATCTCACCATTGTGTACATCCACAAAAATGGCATTCTGATTAGAATAAGATATAGCCCATATGATTATATAATAATACTAAAATCAATTTGCCTGTCAAAAAAAAGTATGCACAAGTCATTGATTTTAGTACAAAGTACCACATTATAAATAATAATTATGCAGGTAATGTTTAAATTCAACTTCTAATTGATAAAATAAATGTTATTGTTATTATTAGTACTAGGCATTTTCATTTTACTCTATGATTCTTCTAACTATTTAAAGTAGTGTAAATAGACTAATACATTTGTTGGCAGAACCTTCTTTAATAGTGAAAACAGAAGAAAAGAAAAGCATGCTTGATGACCCTGAAAATAAGCAGCCAAAGGTATGCAATAATGTAAACTTCAAACCCATTTTTCATGCTATTTTCCTTGCTTCAACAATTTAGATGAATCCAAATGAAATTGTCTTTCAGAATAGTCTTTTAGTATCCTAAGGTGAATGAAAACTCTACAATATTAAGAAAAGAAACTGATTCTTTAGGTAGCCATACTGTCAAAAATTCAATACAATTCAATGTGATATCAATCAAAACACCAATCATGTTTTTCACAGAATTAGAAAAAACAGTTCTAAAATTCATTTGGAAGAAAAAAGGACTCAAAATGGCCAAAGAAATTCCAAGTTAAAAAAGCAATGCTGGAGGCATCACAATACCTCCTGACTTCAAATTATACTACAGAGCTATAGTTAACAAAAAATAATCATATTGGCATAAAAAAGACACAAAGATGAATGGTACAGAGGAGAAGACACAGATAAACCCACACCCGTGCAGGCATCTGATCCTGCATCTCAGAGGTTGTAAATTACTACAACCTCTGAAAAAAGACAGCCTTTTAAACAAAAGGTGCTGGGAAAATTGTTTTTCCAAGCATAGAAAAATGTGACTAGAAACTTGTCTCACAGCCTCTCTCCCAGATCAACTCAATAGTGGATCAAAGACCTAGGAATTAGAACAAAACCTATGTAACTTCTGAAAGAAAACATCAGGTCAACACTCCAAGATTTAGGCACAGGCAACTGCTTTCTCACTAAAGCTCATAAAATAATGCCCAGAATTAATCAAGGGGATGGCCTCAAATTAAAAAGATTCTGCACAGCAAAGAAAGCAATGAGGAATGTGAAAGAAAACCTACAGAATGGGAGAAAATCTTTGCTAGCTATTCTTCTGACAGAGGATTAATACCTAGAATATAGAAAAAAAACTCAAAAAGAATTTACTCCGCAAAATTAGAAGAGCCCAATTAGTAAATGGCCAATGAATTAAACAGACACTTCTTAAAAGAAGAAATAAAATGGCTGACAAATATATGAACAAATGTCCAACATAGTAATAAGGGAAATGCAAATCAAAACTACACTGAGATTTTATTTCATAGCAGTCAGAATGGCAGCTTTCAATAATATAAATAATAATAAATGCTGGAGAGGATGTGGAGAAAAGAACACTTTATTTTTGGGGGGAGTTTGTAAATTACTACAACCTTTATAAAATCAGTATGGAAGCTTCTCCAAAGAATAGGAATATAATCACCACATAACAAAGCTATACCATTCCTAGGTTTATGTCCTAAAGGAACCAAAATATCATACTGTACTGATGAGCACAAGTCGCAATGGTTCACACTTTGGAAACAGCATAGCTATCTTCCACACACAAAAACTACAAAAATTAATATGGAGGTTCTTCAAAAGACTAGGCCTGGAGACACCATGTGACACTGCTATACTACTTCTCAGTATTTTTCTAAAGAATTAAAATCACCATACTACAGTGATACATACATGCCATGTTTATAGCAACACAATTCATAATAATCAAACTATGGATCCAGCCTAGGTTTTCATCAGCAGATGAATGGGTGAAGAGAATGTGGTGCACATACACAATGGAATTTGATTCAGCCATAAAGACAAATAAAATCATGTCATTTGCAGGAAAATTAACAAACTAGTGACCATTATGTTAAGTGAAATAAGTTACTCTCAGAAAATCAAGGGGTATATTTTTGCTCTCATGTATGAAAGCTAGAGAAAAAAAGGAAAAGAAAAGTGAAGGGAAAATCTCATGGAAATTAAAGAAAGATCCTTAGAGGAAAAAGTTAGGTGAGGAGGGAGAGGAGAAGTGCTGGGGAGCAATACTGATCAAATTATATTGTTATATTTGACATATGTATGATTGTGTAACAAATCCCATTATTATATACAACTATAGTACACCAATAAAAAGTGTGGGGGGAAAATCAAAGTGAAAGAGACTTTCCAATTTCCCATGTATACATTACTTTTACTCCCACATAGATAATGGGGCTAATTGCTAATATATCCTGCTATAGCTATGGAAAGTGAAATCTGTATTTGAGTGAGCTCCTTCACTCTTGATATCCCAGGATCCAAATGAGAAAAGAACATCCAATGACAATGAGAGAGAAAGTGCTCAATGCAACAAGGGGAAATCTTCCTACTGTTACTGAGGCCCAGAATGCCACATCCCTAATCCTGGCTGTTTAATATAAAATCCAAGGAGTAAATATTGAACAGAGCACATCTTGTGTCAACTTTTATTAATTTCTTCCAGTCATATAGGGTATGCAAATATTAGGTAGCAAAGAGTGGACAAAAATAAAAGCACAGAATGAAGAATTGTTCTTTTTGCAATTTTGAAAAAGTTATTTGTTCAACTCAAACAGAAATGACAAAAATTCAATGATATTGTATAAAATTAAAAACCAAAAAGATTATTAAGAAACTAATGTCATGACGACCAAACTAAATGGATTAATGAAATCAGTGATGAGAACTAAATCTTAATTCTTCTTACTAAAAAGTAACTATTATCCTTGGTCTTTCATTAAAGGTGGAAATAACAAGGAAGAAGTATAAAATTAATCAGATGGAAGTGTCACAAATCCTGCATCATAGTGAAGAGGACACTGATAACAATGGTGATGAATTCATTGAACAAAGAAAGAACAGAAATGCTGATCACCAAAGATATTTTCTTAAGAAAAATGAAGAACATGATGGGTAATCCTAGTAGTAATTAAGCCATTAGATGCCATTTGTCATATATATATTGACACATTTATTTTAAAATGATAATCAAGTTTGGCAATTATGAGGGTAAATACATTCTTCTGTCCTGTTGATAAATGAAATTTGTCAGTACTTTTGCAAGGGTGATTTATTTACATGCACCAAAATTTCAAATATTATTCCATAAATCTACCAGCTTCACTTCTGTTACTTATCTTTCTGGAACAAGAAAACATGATTTACAAATGTACATGAACACATTTGTTGAAGATATGAATTCTAATAATACAAAATGTACAAAGGTGAATGTATCTGATATATGCAACATGTCCATTGAAGACATGCAGTGCATATGCTGAGAACATTTATGGAAACAGTATATATTAAATGTGTATTAAGAGCATTCAGTGTGGCATTGTCATATCAAATAGGGGTTAGTTTAAATTGTCTTCAATAATGAAACAGTTAAATTGTCATATCTATAAAATAATCAACCACACAAGCACTTAAAATGAGACTAGCTCTCTAGTGTACTGTTTATTTCACAAGTAAAGTATATTTAAGGCAGTTATTTTAATGACACTTCTTAATCCCAATTTTGTTTTTGTACTCACTTTGAGTTACAAAAACAAGCTGCCTGCTGCGCTGGCACTCTGCCTTATTACAGTAGTGCTACTCACCAGTAGATTTGGGGTACCTGTTTCCAATCCCCAAGTGCTCAAATAATGAATCATCAGATTAATCTGAATATTGTGAATGCATTGCACATGGGGGTCAATGTTTCATCAATACTTTATTATATTGGGTAAAATCTATTAAAACTTCTATCAAATCTTCAATATACTGAAGTAGGAGTTGGCAAACTCTTTCTGCAAAGAGACAGTAAATATTTTAGTCTTTGTGGACAAGAGCGTCTTTGTGACTATAGTCTGAAACACATTATAGTCACATCTGGATGGGTATGGAGTGCATGTCACTAAAACTTTAATAAGAGAATGGAAATATGTCTTTGGGAAGTATTTGTTCAGCATGCCCTTGACTCTGGGTTTTATTCCCAGGACCACAAAAATAAAAACAAAACAATAGAACTTTCTTTAGAAAAATATGCAAAATGATGGATTGGGCCCACAGGCACTAATTTGTTGACTTTTGTGCTAAATTCAAAATTAGCTAATGAAGTAAATCTTCCTTGTAAAGGTCAATTGCATCTATGCCATCATCTTTTTTAAAGATAATATATTGGAGCATGCATCCCACCACATTTTTCAACAGAGACTTAACATAAAACTTAAAATGTTTGAGTTTATACATTAAATTTTGCTATCTTTTTATTACTTATATTTTATTACTTTATATTAAATATGTATATTAATATACATAATAACTTTGTATTCGCATACTACAAAATATCCTAGAAATAGAAGATTTGCTTTAAGCAAGAATTAGTGCCCTTGAAATATTTTGTCTTTTTCTGTGGTGATTATCTATCTGTACGAGCAAATGGTAATCAGCTTATATAATATATTTCTAAAATATATTAAGGGTTATTTTAGTTTAGTTTATAGTTTTATGAACTAATGATTTAATAACAGTGTGTTTTGATGGCACATACGTAAATGAAAAAAATTAATGCGTCACAAACATACTATGAAATCATTATGTGAGGATTGAAAAATGCAGTTAAATTAAATAGTTCATAGCCAACTATGCCACTTAGCTAGGAGGTTATAGAAAGAAGTATCTGTACTCACTGAGCTACATTCCTTTCCCCTTTGTTTATTTTTTTGTATATTATTTGTTCTCTGTAATTCTAGGAATAGAGCCCAGGACTTTAAGCATACTAGGTGAGCCCGCTACCATTGTGCTACATCCCCAGACCTCCATTCATGTTTGAACTCCAATATTTTCACCCAGCCTTTCCTCCAAAATTGTTTTTCCCAATTTTCCCTCCAATTTTCACTTGCATGTATCTAGAAACAATTTCTTCCATACAATCTTACTTACCCTATTAGCAATATTGGACCCCATGGAAACCTCCTCTAGCACACTTTTTTCAACTGACTTTCAGGATGTTCCTCATCCCCCTGGGTTTTCTCCCACCTTTTGTGACCCTCCAGCCTAGTCTGTTTATTTGTTTCTCTAAATACTCAGCTAATGGGTCTGCTTGTCTCTTTGTAAATCCTCTTTCCATTGATTCTTATCACAGTGGACCAGTTAGACCAAGTTAGATTGTGATTTCTCTGCTCACAGCATTTTAGTGGCCCCCATTTCACTTGGAATCCATGTAAAAAGTCTTCCTAATATGTACCAGATATGCCATTCTTCTCACCACACCAAGCCCACTGCCATCTTCTGCAGTATCTTTGACTAGGACAGATAGGATTGAGCCAGGACGGGTGCTGCCACCATCAGGTCATCCAGGTGTGGGGAGAGGCGGGTGCTTGGTCCCTCACATCCTGGGTGAGCCAGTGGGAAGTCGATGTGGGAGCTCCAGGTGTCTGCCAGCTAGAGACGAGGCTTGTCCCAACAGGGCCCCCAGCATCCTCTGGCTTGGTGCCTAAGGAGCCCAGAGGGCTCAGGAGCTTCCTGGGCTCCACTTCTCATCATGCTCTCAGTCAGTCAACACTTCTTGTGTAAAGAAGAGAGAATAATGCAGTTTAGGACAAAGAAAGGGAATGCTCTGAATATCAGTGCTGCTAACAGTTTGACAAAGATGAAAACAAGTGACTTTAACATGGAATAGTTTCAATACATTGTCACCATGAAACCCAGATTTCAAATGATAATTGTAGGAAACTCCTTAGAGAATTTTTCTAGAAAAAATGGAAAAGTGAACAATGACTAAAAAAAAGTCTAAAATGTCCTAGAATTACAGGACAGCTACTTATCAAATGCTGTCCTTAAAACTATTATTCTTTCTGTGACCTTTTTTTTTTAAGAAAGAAGTTGTTATTTAAATATAAAAATTGGGTTTCATATTTAAAAAGGTTTCATACATGTGTTTTGTTACAATCACATTTTAATTAACTTTTTATTTATATATGACAGTAGAATGCATTACAATTCTCATTACACACATACAGCACAACTTTTCATATCTCTGGCTGTATACATAGTATATTCACACCAATTCATGTCTTTATACATGTACTTTGGGTAATAATGTCCATCACATTCCACCATCATTTCTAACCCTATGCCTCCTTGCTTCCTTTCCTACCCCTCTGTCCTATCTAGAGTTCGTCTATTCCTCCCATGCTACCTCTCCATACCCTACTATGAATCAGCCTCCTTATATCAGGGAAAACATTCATTCAGCACTTGATTTTTTGAGATTGGCTAACTTCACTTACATTAACTTCTCTAACTCCATCCATTTACCTGCAAATGCTATGGATTTTTTCTCTTTTATTGTTGAGTAATATTCCAAACTGTATCTTCACCAGGGTGAAGAGAGCTGGTGAGAGAATCAAAACAGACCCCTGCTTTGCTTGCTTCAACCTCATCTACTGTTTTCTTTTCCTCTTTTCCTTTTTACTTCCTCCACTGTTTAGCTATCTCCTTGCTGCCCAACCAACCTTGAAAAACAGCAAAGATTAAAAAAAAAATTAAAAAGCTCTTGAAAGCAGTGTTCTGACAGTTGTCAGGAGGGATAGAATTTTTTTTAAGGTCCATCCCAAGCAAGAAGCATGAAAGTGAGGACAATCTCCAATCAACTTGCCTGGAAGTTACGCAGAAGTTAAAGATGAAGATTACCTCAAGCTGGGCTAGACTCAAGTACAATACACCTCTCCTTCCCTTGCACCCTAAAACTCCTATCCTGCTTTGTGAGAGGAGTTACTTGATCTTCAAGTTTTTTCTGATATACACCTGTTAATAAGATTTTAAAAAAAAAGAGAGAGAATTTTTAACATTTATTTTTAGTTTTCTGCGGACACAACATCTTTGTTTGTATGTGGTGCTGAGGATCGAACCTGGGCCACATGCATGCCAGGCGAGTGCACTACTGCTTGAGCCACATCCCCAGCCCCTAAGTAAGATTTTAACTTTCATTTGACTTGCACTGCCTTTCCTTGACAGTATGCATATGGAAAAGGACATCATAATTCAGTGTGAGGTGCCAGACAGTGGTGGGGGCAGCATGTTGTGGGGCATCAGAGCTTCAGTTGAGTATACAAGGCATCCTTACAGAATCTAGAGTTAGGGATCTTATTTGTGATTTAGAAATCTGGAGACTACAAAAGTAAGGGATTTTATATGTTGTTTTGATGCCTCTCCTAGCATCTAAACAGTGCCTGGCACCTAAAAGACTCAGATGATGCTAAGTGTTATGTGATAAATGAATTAATGAATAAATAAATCACCTGAAAGATGGTTGAGAGCATAATCATACAAGGACATCATTCATTCTATCATAGATGATATTTTTAAATAGTGAAAGCTTTTTTGTTTTATAAGGCCAGAAGTTATTGCACATGATGAGAGAGCTCTGCTGTTCCATGAAGGTTAACACTCATTATACAAATCTTATTCTAAAAAAACACTTAGCACCACAACAATAAGACAAAAGCCCAAGACAAGACACATTCCAGACACCTTGAGAGTTAAATAGGAACCTGCTAATAATTATCCTATTTATAAAAAATAAATAACATGGAAAATGTAAGCAGTGGGGAAAGACTTCCTCTTTTAAGCAGTATTGTATTCTTTAATGTTTTAGTTGACAAAACAATATTTAACTAAAATATTTTAAAATGTAAAACAATAATACAATAATTATTTGACATTGAGTATTATTTTCATGATCCAGCTTTATTTAAAAGTGTTCACTAAAATATTAAATGATGATAATATTATTCATCTTCTTCTAATTGTATAATTTAAATTAGTTCACATTATATATTGAATCATTAAATTTAAACCTATAGGCAAATAGAGATTAGCATATGTTTTGATGATGGATGACAGGTTATACACATATATTTGTATGTATATATTATATTCCTAGCCATATTATATTCTGCTGCGATGTATAACTAATTAAAACAAATAAAAAACTCAAATAACCCAATTTGTAAATGGAAAAATGAATTAAATTTCTCAAAAGTAGAAATACAAATGGCCAACAAATATATGAAAAATGTTCACCATCATTATCAAGTAAGGAAATGCAAACACTCAGATTCCATCTCACACTGGTCAGAATAAAAGTCACCTATTTACAATAACCAATGCTAGAGAGAATGTGAATAAAAGGAAGGCTTTTGCACTCTCGTGGGATTATAAATTAGTATGACCACTATGGAAATCAGTATGGAGGCATGACTAGGCATGAAACCACCATATCACCCAACTTTATCACTCCCTGGTATTTATCCTAAAAAACAATCATTATACTATGGTGATGCATGCATGCCCATGTTTATAGCAGCTTGATTCACAATACAACATGGACCAGCCTAGGTGTCCATAAACAAATGAATGGTTAAAGAAAATGTGGTGTAAAGGGTGAGGATATCGCTCAGATGGTAGAGTGCTTACTTTGCATCCACAAGCCCCTGAGTTCAATCCTCAGCACCAAGGAAGGAAGGAAGGAAGGAAGGAAGGAAGGAACAAAGAAAGGAAGGAAGGAACAAAGAAAGGAAGGAAGGAAGAAAGGAACAAAGTAAGTAAGGAAGGAAGGAAGGAATGAAGAAAAAATGTGAAGAAATGAGAGCTTCTGGGCTCAAGTAAATCTCCAGACTCTGGACCCAAAGCCTGCAGTCCTAGGTCACGCACAGCTCACAAGCTGCTTAACAGAAACACCTATAAAAAAATCCAAATTCAAAAAGCCTATTGAACACCAAATGTAAAAAATGATAACAGACCCACACCAAGGCACATTATAATGAAAATGCTCAACATCCAGAATATAAAAGCCACAAGAGAAAGAAATCAGATTACATATAAGGGAAAGCCAATTAGGATAACAGCAGATTTTTCAACACAGACCCTGAAACAACATATATCAAGCTCTGAAAGATAATGGGCACCAACCAAGAATCTTGTATCCAGAAAAATTAAGCTTCAGATTTGAAGATGAAATAAAAAACTTCCATGACAAACAAATTTGGAAGAATTTATACCTAAAAAACAGGCACTACAAAACATCCTTGGCAAAATATTTCATTAAAAGGAAATTAAAAATAGCAATGAAAATCAGTAGAGGGAGGTAGTATACTGAAGGAAAAACTAATCAAAGAGGAAAACCAATTCAAATAAAATAAAAAATAAATATGGCTGGAAATACAAACCCTGTCTCAACAGTAACCCTAAACATTAATGGATTAAACTCACCAATAAAAAGACATAAGACAGCAGATTGGATTTTTTAAAAGATCCAAAAATATGCTCCCTTTAGGAGACTCATCTGATAGGAAAAGACTTATACAGACTGAAGGTAAAAGGTTGGGAAAAATCATACCACTCTCATGGACTGTGGAAGCAAGCAGGGATTTCCATACTCATATCAAATAAAATAGACATCAAGTGACGATTAATCAAAAGGGAAAAAGATGGACATTATATATTGCTCAAGGGAACCATACACCAACAAGACATAACAATCATTAATATATATGCGCCAAATAATGGTGCAACTACATTCATCAAACAAACTCTTACTACATTCATCAAACAAACTCTTCTCAAGTTCAAGAGTAAAACTGACCACAACACAATAATCTTGGGTGACTTTAACACACCTCTATCACCACTGGATACATCTTCCAAACAAAAGATGAATAAAGAAAGTATAGAACTCAATAACACAATAACTTAGACTTAACTGACATATATAGAATATTTCAACCTGCATGAAGCAGATACACTTTCTTCTCAGCAGCACATCCTTCTCTAAAATAGATCATATATTATTCCACAAAGCAACTGTTAGTAAATACAAAAAAGTAAAGGCACTACCATGCATTTTATAAGATCATAATGGAATGAAATTGGAAATCAATGACAAAATAAAAAATAAAAATTTCTCCATCACCTGGAGACTAAATATGCTACTGAATGAACAATGGGTCACAGAAGACATCAATGAGGAGATTAAAAAATACTTAGAGGAAAATAAGAACATATACACAACATATCAAAATATCTGGGCCACTATGAAAGCAGTACTAAGAGGAAAATTCATTGTATGGAGTTCATTCCTTAAAAGAAGAAACAGTCAACAAATAAATGACTTCACACTACATCTCAAAGTCCTAGAAAAAGAACAAACCAGAAGCAAAAGCAGTAGAAGGCAAGAAATAATAAAAATTAGAGATGAAATCAATGAAATTGAAACAAAACAAAAACAATTGAAATAATTGACAAATCAAAAAGTTGTTTTTTTGAAAAAATAAATAAAATTAACAGACCCTTAGCCATGCCAATGAAGATAAGGACAGAGAACTCAAATTACCAGCATATGTGATGAAAAAGGTAATATCACAACAGACACTACACAAATACAGAGGATAATTAGAAATTATTTTGAAATCTTATACTCCAAAAGAAGACATTGAAAGCATTGACAAATTTCTTATACAATTTGCCCAGATTAAGTCAGAAAGATATACATAATTTAAACAGACCAATATCAAGTGAAAAAATACAAGGAGCCATGAAAAGACCACCAACCAAGAAAAGGCCAAGCCCGGATGGATACACAGCTGAGTTCTACAAGACCTTTAAAGAAGAACTAATACCAACACTCTTCAATTTATTTCAGGAGATAGAAAAAGAGGCAGTTATTCCAAACTCATTCCACGAGGCCAACATCACCCTGATACCAAAACCAGGCAAAGACACATCAAAGAAAGAAATCTTCAGACCAATATCTCTAATGAATGTAATGCAAAATTTCTCAATAAATTCCTGGAAAATCGAATACAAAAACACATCAAAATGATTGTGCCCCATGATCAAGTGGGATTCATCCCAGGGATGCAAGATTGGTTCAACATAACAAAATCAATAAATGTAACTCATCACATCAATAGACTTAAAGATAAGAATTATATGATAAATTCAATAGACACAGAAAAGGCATTTGACAAAATACAGCACCCCTTTATGTTCAAAACACTGGAAAAACTAGGGAAAACAGGAACATATCTCAATATTGTAAAGGCTATCTATGTTAAGCCTCAGACCAACATCATTCTAAATGGAGAAAAGTTGAAGGCATTCCCTCTAAAAACTGGAAAAAGACAGAGATGCCCTTTTTCACCACTTCTATTCAACATAGTTCTTGAAACACTGGCCAGAGCAATTAGAAGAAAGAAATCAAAGGACTATGCGTAGGAAAAGAAGAACTTAAATTAGCACTATCTGTTGCCAATATGATTCTATACCTAGAAGACCCAAAAAACTTTACCAGAAAACTTCTAGAACTAGTAATTAAATTCAGCAAGGTACAGGATATAAAATCAACACCCATAAATCAAAGGCATTCTGTATATCAGTGACAAAGCCTCTGGGAAGGAAATGAGGAAAACTAACCCATTCACAATAACCTCAAAAAAAAAATGAGATACCTGGGAATGAATTTAGAAAAGGGATGAAATATCTCTACAATGAAAACTACATAACCTTAAAGAGAGAAATCAAATAAGACCTTAGAAGATGGAAAGATCTACCTTGCTCTTGGATAGGACAAATTAATATTATCAAAATGACCATACTACCAAAAGCACTCTACATATTTAATGGACTTCCGATCAAAATCCCAATGGCATTCTTCATAGAAATAGAAAAGGCAATCATGAAATTCATCTGGAAAAATAAGAGACCCATAATATCTAAAGCAGGAAGAGTGAAGCAAGTGGGATCACTATACTAGACCTTAAACTATACTACAGAGCAATAGTAACAAAAACAGCATTGTATTGGCAGCAAGACAGACTGGTAGACCAAGGTACAGAATAGAGGACACAGAGACTAACCCACAAAATTACAATTATCTTACATGTGGGAAGCCATTCTAACACGTGATTGGGTGACTCCCATTAAGGGCCTGAGGCGCTTAGGCTCTGTCGAAGCTTTCCCGACTCTTTCTTGATGAGAGAGCCCATCCGTGTGGGGGTGTGCCTGACCACTGACCCCGGGGACCCAATCACTGACCCTGACCTTGGAGTGCAGCCCCCCTCAGCCTTCATTGGATGGAATTCTCCCCTGAATCTCTTGTTCCCCAATAAAAGGCTACTCCAGGTGTGTTCACTCTCTCTGTCTCCTGCTAGCCCTGAGTAATCCTTGGTGCCCTGCTGGGCGGCTACAGGAGCGAACCAGAGAGGGGAGCCATCTCGGACCTAGCAATATAAATAAGGTAACTGGTCTGTGTGTTTTATTTCGATCTCTTCTAACTAACTTTATGCCTAGAACCTCATTAATGAAACCATTGCACAGGCCGATTGGTAGACTTACATTAGACAAAGATGCCAAAAACATGCATTGGAAAAAAGATAGCATCTTCAACAAATGGTGCTATGAAAACTGGAAGTCCATATGCAACAAAATGAAATTAAACCCATATCTCTCCCCATGCACAAAACTTAACTCAAAATGGATCAAGGACTTAGGAATTAAACCAGAGACTCTGCGTCTAAATAAGAAAAAGTAGGCCTTAATCTTCATCATGTGAGATTAGGCCCCAACTTCCTTAATAAGACTTCTATAGTGCAAGAATTAAAACCAAGAATCAATAAATGGGATGGAATCAAACTAAAAAGTTTCTTCTCAGGAAAAGAAACTTCCTGGGAGCAAATCTTTACCCCTCACACATCAGATAGAGCACAAATCTCTAGGGTATATATTGAACACAAAAAGCTAAGCACCAAAAATAATAATAATAAATAAATAACCCAATCAACAAATAGGCCAAGGACTTGAACAGACACTTCACAGAAAAGGACATATAGTCAATCAACAAATATATGAAAAAGGCTCACCATCTCTAGCAATCAGAGAAATGCAAATCAAAATCACTCCAAGATATCTCACTCCAGTCAGAATGGCAGCTATTATGAAGACAAACAACAGTAAATGTTGGCAAGGATGTGGGGGAAAAATACACTCATACATTGCTTCAAATTGGTGCAGCCAATTGGAAAGTAGTATGGATATTCCTTGGAAATATCGGAATGGAACCACCATTTGACCCAACTATCCCTCTCCTTTGACTATACCAAAGGATTTAAAAACAGCATACTACAAGGACACAACCACATCAATGTTTATAGCAGCACAATTCACAATAGCTAAAATGTGGATCCAACCTAGATACCCTTCAGTAGATGAATGGATAAAAAAATGTTGCATATATACACAATAGAATATTACTCAGCAATAAAAAAAATCATTTGCAGGTAAATGGATGGCATTGGAGAAGATAATGCTAAGTGAAGTTAGCCAACCCAAAAAAAAAAACAAATGTTGAATGTTTTCTCTGATATAAGGAGGCTGACTCATGGTGGGGGTAGGGAGAGGGAACATGGGAGGAATAGATGAATTCTAGATTAGGAAAAGAGGTGGGAGGGAAAGGGAGGAGGCAGGGAATTAGCAAGGATGGTGGAATGTGATGGACATCATTATCCAAAGTTCATGTATAAAGACACAAATTGGGTGTCAACCTACTTTATATACAGAAATACCAAAAATTGTGGTATATATGTGTAATAAGAATTGTAATGCAAAAAAGTACATGTATAAAAACATGAGTTGGTGTGAACATACTTTATATACAAATATATGAAAAATTGTGTTTTATCTGTGTAATAAAATTGTAATACATTCTGCTGTAGTGTATTTAAAAAAATAAAATCAATAAGAAAAAAGAAAACAATGATCCTACTAAGAAAAAAAATGTGATACACACAACACACACACACACACACACACAAAATGGAGATTCATTCAGCCATAAAGAAAAACAAAAAGTATGTCATTTGCAAGAAAATGGGTAGGTTGAGACTATTATGTTAAAGGAAATAAGCCAAACTCAGTACTTCAAGTTTTCTTTCAAATGTGGAAGCTATTGAAGCAAAAGAAAAAGAAAAGCAGGGCCGGGGTGTTGTGCAGGAATATTGTGAGAATCAAAGGAAGATCAACAGAGTCAAAAGAAAGGGAGCAGGGAAGGAAGGTGAGGAGGGAAAAGAGAAATACTGGGGAATGCTAATGTTCAAATTATACTGTATGCATGCACAATTACATAACAAATCCCATCACTGTAATGCACCAATAACAAATGTCGGAAAAATACACACACACACACACACACACACACACACACACAATGGAAACAAATATCAAAGTTGCATCTGATGACCAAGGTGAGAGTAAATGGAGTTATTTTGTGAAATAAATATCACAGTCTATTAAGATGCAACAGAAATAACATGGCAAGGGATTAATCTGATACAGGATTATGATCTGGAACATAAAAGTTTGGAATTACATTGCAATATGTAATGGTACTTCAAAGGCATTTTTTTAGGAAGCTGAGATAGTTTAATTGGTAAAAATCACACTTAAAGAAAAATATATCAGAATTCCATGCAAACATTTCCAGAAAATTATAGAGATCTGAAAAACTCTCAAATCTGAAATCATAATTATCATGTTTATCAAAATGTCTATAAAACAATGTAAGAAATATGCAGATCAATACCCAAATGAAAATGAATGCAAAAATTCTTCATACAATTTTGAAAAGCCTATCTTAATAATGTGTACAAATAATGCACCAGAACAGCTGGGAATTTAGCCTGGAATGGAAAGTTGATTTAACATTTGAAAATCTGTCAAAGTACTTCACAATATTAAGATGTTTATGAAAAGAAACCAAGAAATAATCTCCATGAAGGCAATATAATGACAAAAATCTCATGTCAAGTCATATTTGAAACTCTTGGCATACAAAACTTGGAAACTTTTGAACCATATTGTGCCTCAAGAGAACATAACACAACATTTTGTGGTGAAGGAACAGGCAATTTCCCCTTAAGCTCAGAAACAAAGCAAAGCTATCTACCCTACTTCTATGCAACATCTCTGCTGTAGGGATTAGCCAAAAACACAATAATAAAGGCAAATAAGTTTTAAAACAGACAAAACATAATTGACTCCGTATAAAATTTTTAGCATCCTACAAAAAGTTATAAAATCTACGTGCAATTCATAATATCGAAAGATGTCTGATCCATATACATAAAATAAATTTATTCTTATTGAGTAGCAATGAAATTCACAAACTAAAATAAGAAACACCTTTTATAATAATATACGGGGAATGCATTTATAAAACATGAATGATTTATGTAAGGAAAACCATAAAATGTTCCTCAGATAAAACAAATGCCTAAATATGTTGAATAAATGCCATATTCATGATCAAATGTCTTTTTTATCTATAAAATGCTCTACTGTCGACATGCTCTGTACACTTCTGAGCGTCTAGAACACTAGATATTCTCAGTAAGGACTCCAGTGTGCCCCTGCGTGCCCAGCGTTGTCAGAGGACTCACCCACCCGCGGTCTGGCGCAAGAACTTCCTCTCAGGCTCCATGTTCCCTTTGTCCTCTTCTCCTAGAAGGCGGGGGAAGTTGAGGGCAGAGGTGCGTTTCTTTTGTTTTGTTTTATGTTATAGAGGCAGGGCCTTCAACAAGTGGGCAGGAAGCCTTCCACAGGGCAGGGGACCCTTGCAGACAGCACATATGGCGTGTCCCTCCACCTTTTCTCTTTGGGGTAGAACCAAGACCCAGTGCCATAGACCAGGGCTTCCTCACCTTCCAGGACCCTTCAGGCCGTTACTCGCGGTTGTGGGCCCAGCAAGGTCGCGCAGGGCCCGGATGTGCGGGCTCCACGGGCTCCAAGGGCTCCTGGGCAGCCCCTGCCACCTTCCTCACCACACGAAGTCCTTCCTGAGGGGACAGGATCGGGTCTGGAGACCAAGCCGCACTCAGAGTCTGGGTCCTCACAGGCCGCTGCCATGGGGTCCTCAAGCGGGAGGGCCTCGCCTGGCGGCCAGTGGGCAAAAGCTGCCAGATGATGGGTGTCCACAAGACCTATCCCCACCCCCAACTCTCCCTCCCAGCAGAGAGGAGCGCCCCAGGTGGCCCACGGAGCAGGCAGCACTGCAGTCTTTGCCACTTGGCTGCTGGAACTAGCAGACACTTCTTTCATTGCTGTGAGTCATACCTTCCTCATTCTTCAATAGACTTCAGATATCCCTTTTTTCTGCATAATATCCTGAGGATTTTATGTAGAAATCTACAAATTCTAAAGTCTGTGTGCAAATGCAAGGAATTTGGAGGACAAGTGTGAAAAAATATGAAGAAAAAAGGACTTATGCTTCCCAATATGCTGTTAGTTTATACTGATCAAAACAACCCTATTTCCATAAAGACACATAAATCAATGTAGTGGAAAACATTGAGAGTACAGAGTAGATCCACATTTATATGGCCAATTGATTATCAAAAAAAAAAAGTTAAACTACTTTTATGGAGAAAAGAATACAGGAATGTACATGGGGCAGGAGGACTTGGTCCACATTGTACACAATGTAAAAATGTTAGACAACTTCAATGGGAGACTTCATGTAATGTCATAAATTATATAACTTTTAGAACATGACACAAAGGAAAACCACATAAACTTTTAGAACAAGATAGAAAGTGTGTGGATTGGCAATGATTTCTGAAACACAACATAAAGAGCATTAATCAGAGAAAAAATAATAAATTGTAATTTATAAAAATGAAAAAGAAAAGTAAACTGCTGTTCAAATTAGAAAAGCATGTTATATATGAATTTTTAAAACATAGAGCTCTGGGCTGGGTTTGTGGCTCAGAGGTAGAGCACTCACCTAGCACGTGTGAATTGCTAGGTTTGATCTTCAGCACCACATACAAATAAACAAATAAAATAAAGATATTATGCCCAACTATAACTAAAAATAATTTTTAAAAAACCCATGGCTCATAAAGAACTTTAGCCTATAGCACATAAAGATTGCGTTCAATGAAATAACAAGGCAAGCAAACTTAAAAAGGGTGGAGTGTTTGAATAGACTTCACTAAATAACATATACAAATGCAAAAAATACATGAAATGTTCAAATCATTGGTCATTTGAGGAATAAAGAATAAAATCAGAATGTCTTACAACTATCATCTTAATAGTGGTTGTCATATTTTACGTCAATATTTGATGATACTTTGACATTGGAATATTGTGTTCTTAGGAAGCAAAATTGCCCTTCACATGGTTTATGAATTCCTAGAAAAAGAAATAATTTACCTGTGATCATGCCTTTGATATGAAAACCAATCAGTCCTAAATAAATATTCCTGTCTGCCCCTTTTTATCAGATTTCTGCAGTCTGGAATATTGCCTTCCTTTTATAAACTATTCAGAACCAGGAATTGGACAATCAGAGAACAATCTATTATGGTTTGGATATGAGGATTCCTCCCCGCCACACACGCACGCACACACCCACCCACACACACACACACACACACACACACACACACAAACTCCTGTTGATGTACGAATATTTGGAGCTAAAATGATTTGATTGTGAGAGCCCTAACTTAATCAGTCTATTCTGGTCTGCATGGACCGACTAGTTGTTAAATATAGTCAGGTGGAGCATGACTAGAGGGAAATAAAAGAGGGGACTATGGTATAAAAAGAAGGGATGGGAACAAAGCAAAACAGAAACCCAGCAGGCCAAACATTACATATGGTAGCTCAGGTCAAGCATCTGTGGCATGTGGTAATAATATATGCACCTCAAAATGCTTCTGCAGCTCTGTTCTTACAGCCTTGCCAGTGGCAGCCCACATGGACTAAGACTGCTAGGACATGGTCTGCTGAGTTTCTGAAAACATCAGATAAGGAAAGAGCAATTTGAAACTATCTGGGACTCCAACCAGCAGCCCTACCAAGCAAGTGCCTCCTCCACTCCCACCAAAGCACCTGGTCTGTTGGAGACAGGACAAAAAGGATGCTCATGACTGTCAGGATGAAATCTCAGCGACTGTTTTGAATATTTGGTTGTTGCAGAACTGAAAGAGTTCATTGCCCCAGCATGACCTGCCCTTTGGAGAAACACTACCCAGTCTTTAAGTCAAGTACTCTGCAAGCTGGCATTGCATAGGAGGCTACCTTCTGGAAAAATCTGAAGCCACCACCATGAGGGGGACTGTGCTGCTAAATAGTCTGAAGGTAAAGCTAAAGCCCTTGTCTCTAGGAATACGTGCCTCATGAAAATGTATCCCAGGTTGAATTTGCCTCATTCTAGGCAATTTCAATTTCAATTTCAATGCCCAGGTTGAATTTGCCTCATTCTAGGCAATTTCCCTCCTTCTATAAACTGAGTTTAGATAGGTCCACCTTCCCAGCGCCCAATGTCAGGAAAAGGCAGATGTTGCCAATAAGGCCTTTAATGGCAGAAAAGATTTCTCTTCTTGCCTCTAAACTTCCTGAGAATTTTGTCAGTCAGTGACTATGTCCATCTTATAATTTGAATTTTGCACCAAGATCGTTCTCTCTGTAAAACCCATCACTTTGGCATTGACAAGATCCAGTTCCAGAGTATACCATGAAATGAACAATATGGTACATAACAAGTTATGATTTCAGTCTACACAAAATGCAGAACCCACACTGTGAATCCCACTTTATTCATTGCACCTAAATTTTCAA
Source organism: Ictidomys tridecemlineatus (assembly GCF_052094955.1). Classification (NCBI taxonomy): domain Eukaryota; kingdom Metazoa; phylum Chordata; class Mammalia; order Rodentia; family Sciuridae; genus Ictidomys; species Ictidomys tridecemlineatus. The sequence continues at coordinate 72,311 of NW_027524288.1, read as the reverse complement.
ATGCATTGGCATGGTTTGAATATTAGTTTTTTAATGATGGTAAGATGTTTAGCAAAAATTCTTCCCCATAATTCCTTACATTTGTGTTCCTTCCTTCATTTTTTTCTCTTTTTTCTTTAGCAGTCTTTCCAGGTAATTGTGTGTTTTATTAATTAGTCTTCTCAGATAGTTGGTCTTTGGATTCTTGATCTTCTTTGGTATGTTTACTTTTCTAAGTCATTAGTTTTAGCTTTTATTCTGGGTTTCATCTTCTGCTTTCTTTGGCTTTCTTTTCCTGTTCATTTTTAAACCTCTTTAGAGAGACTCAGCTCATTGATTTACAGTCTTTATTCTTTTCTGATTTAAGCTTTCAAGGTTATCAAATTTTTTTCCAAGCATGACTAGCTGAGATCTAATGGTTTGGCACAAAATATTTCATCATAATTAATTTTTAAGTATTTACTAATTTCCATTATGATTTTTCTGTTGCCCTGAAAAATACTACTTAATTTTCAAACAAATGAAAGTTTATGTTTATCTGTTTATTGGTAATTTTAGCACAATTATATTGAGGTGAAAAATTTCCCCTGTTTGATTTTAATACTTTGAAATTTTGGACACTTCAGCATATCATCAATGTGTCACTGAGTCCTCAATAAGATGGTATGTTCCACAGTTATTGAGTGTGCAATGCTCTACATGATTTTTAGGATAATTTGGCTAATTGTTGTTCACACTTTCTATATTCTTATTAATTTTAAAATCTCTTTCTTTTACCAATATGTGAGAAAAGAATGTTAAAATCTCCCAGAACAACTGTGATCTTGTTCTTTTCGCCATTTCAGTCTATAAAATTTTGCTTTATCTATTTTTAAGCTATGTTGTTTTCTGTGCCTAATTTAAGCATTATTATGTCTTCCTGGAAAGTTAAACCCTTTATTTTATAAAGTGTTGCTCTTGATGATAGTATTGATTATGCATTTCATCTTAAAGAATAATATTTCTAATATTAATAGAGCATTAGTTTACTTTTGGTGTTTTTATGCTACATCTTTTGAATTTCTTTATATAAAATTTTCTGTTTCTTCCCTATTTTAGATGTGTCTCTTCTGAAATCCATATAGCCATGATGTGTTTTTGTCTGGCCTAAAAAAAAAAACTTTGTGTTAGTTAGAACAACTGGCCCATATAACTAATGAAATTCTTCATTGTAGATTTTTCATATTATCTAATTTCAATACAATTGTCTAGTGATTATAACATTCTAGATACTAAGTCTGATACTAATGGGGTTGCCTCCTTATTCCTGCTGTGATTTGTTTCCTCTATCATTTTCCTCTACAGCCCTGGATTGTGAATGTGTTTGACTGGATGTAGTAGGTGGAGCATAGTCTCAGTCTCCATCTACAGCTGGCACCTTGACACTCACAGACCCATCTGATACTCATGATGGGAGTAGCCAATGACAGATTTCAGAGGATGCATCAAAGCTCTTTGTGTAAAATGTTCCTCAGGAGTGGAGAGACTGGGAAAGACACATAGATACTCTCCTGGTCAAGGATCAACAAGATGTTAGTGTTAGACCCACCCTAGGCAAGACCCTCTGGACACACGTGGACTTTAGGTGGTTATGCAGCCTGAGGAGGTGTTGGGATCCCTGCCAGAGTGGGCCCTTATCTTAGCTCTGAAGGGTACCACTGACTGGTAGGAAGTGAGAGTGGATCCTGTTGTTTACAACTAAGTACTGACCAGTACATCAGTATGGGGGATATAACATTCAAATATGGAATTAAAGTGAAGGATGGAGCGAGATGTCCTGGTCACTTCTCCACCTCCACTCCCACTTCACCCCACAGCCATGAAAACCAAAGTCATAGGTACCATCAGATCCATTGTTATTCCCTTTGGGGGTGCAAGGTTAAGCAACAGTTATGCTATGGTTTGAAATGTATTCCCCAAAGAGCTTGTGTTGGAAATGTAATCTCCAATAGAATACTGTTGAGAGGTGAGTAAGCTATGAGGGCAGAATGAATGGATTATTGCTGTTATCCATGTTATCCATAATGGCAGTGATCTCATTATTGTAGGAGCTGGTTTATTACAAAAGATAATAAACAAAAAGTTCAGGCCCTTTTTAAATCTCTCATCATCCCTTTGTCCTTCTGGGATGATGCAGCAAGTAGGTCTTCGCCAAATGTCTGCACTCTAATTTTGGACTTTGTGGCCCCTAAAACTGTAAGCCAGTACGTTTTCTGTTCTTGATAAATACCCCATCTCGGGTATCTCGTAATAGCTGCACAAAATTAATTAAGAAAAGGACCATGAATTCTCCCATGTGTTTTGTGAAGCCAAGACTCATCAAAAACAAAAACAAAAAAAAACCCAAAACAAAACAAAAAACCCCAAAACATATGAGAAGCGTGAGTTGTTTTGAAAAAGTATTAAATTGGAAAACCAGATGTGGCATTAGAATGGCAGTTCTGCACCCCTGCACCTGAGGTCTGAAGATGAAAATGAACAAGTCATTAGCTCAACCATGTGGGGAAGGCCCTGTCTTCCACCAAGCAGGAAGCCGAGCTCTGGACAGTCTGATGGACCCAGGGGGAGTGGGGATGCTGGACCAGCCCCAAGTCCATGTGCCACCATCAGTCATCTGACCCACATCTCAGGTCACACCACTGGTGGCACCCTTGGGCTCCTATTATTGAACAGCAGAGTCTTTTGAACTTCAGAGCACCTAATAAGTATCACTCTGGGGTAGTGGATACATTGTGACTGCCAAGGTCCCATGTGCAAGGTTTTGACTAATAATTTTGAGATGGGGCTCAGAATTCTGCATTTTAACCCATATCCCAGGTAATTTTGATGTAGGGGTTGTGGAAACCAGCCTTGGAGAAAACTCAAGTTTCAGCTTAGCATCAAAGAGGACCTGGCTCCTTCCCTGGTATTCAGCAGCATCTCAGCTCAAACACAACATTATAACCACTTCAGGGAAGGTTTGGTCCTTTAGTTATTTTCTAGGGTTTCTGTACCCCCAAAGTTGCACCAGAATAGAAATGGAAGGCTTGGGAGGAGAGAATATGGAGCCACACACTGATAACTCAGGAGAGTTGAAGGATGGCAGGAGCCATGGTGATGTGCAGAGACCATAAGGACCACTGGCCAGAGTGAGGATGGAGCCTGTATAATGAGCAATGTGCAGGTGGAGGGAGGCTTATAGAGTGACATGGTGAGCCACTTAGAAATGGGGAAAAGAGGGACACAGGGTTGCTAGAGCTGTGACCTCATTCAAATGCAACACAGTGAACTGCATTGATACAGAATGGTTGCCAACAACATGGGTGCCCCCAGATGGGGAACAATCCAGGAGCCCTTGATGGCAAATTGTCTAGGGTGATTCACTGTACTACTTTCTGACCTAGACCTCGGCACACATCTCACTAAAACTAAATTGCACCAAATCAATGCCCAAGTCTTTGAAATGAGCTGAGGGTGAATGATCAAGATCCTCATATCTGGATTTTCAAAGGGTTAAAGGTGCATTTTGAGCCACTGTCACATACATCACAAATGGCACTGTCTTGTAATGACAAAGGCATTCACATTTTTAGGACATGTATGTAACATATGCTTAAACTGTTTGGCTTCTATTTGAATTGGTTTTAGGCCAGCACAGCTGAAGCACATCTTAGAATATTAAATACTTTAAATGTCCACTTTGTGGTAAGTACCACTCTCAACTGGAATAGTTTCGTAATTTTTCCTCATGGTAAATCATCTATCAACCTACCATACCTAGCTAATCATAGTGCTGTATTTGAAGCTAATTATTCAAATCCCAGGTGCACCAGGAAAATACAGTGGGGAACTTAAAAGGCTACATATGCAAATATTCACAGGAGAGCCCTATTGTGTTTGGCAAATATGTTACAGGTATCAGCTATGGGGCAGGGGGAGGGGGGGGAAGAGTATGCTTTGAAGGAAAATCTCTTTAGCACTGAATTCCCTATTGGGATCCCTTTACAAGTTACCCATACACTCCAAATTAAACATAGCATCTCAAGCTTTGACACATCTGATAGGACTCTTTTCAGAATACAAATTTATATAGTATGAGGTTCTGTAACCATGTGAATTTTTTCTACTCTAAAGCTAAAAGAATCATGTAGCAAGGACATCACATAGTGCATTTCAAGCTTTTAGGTAGTGGAACTCTTTTTGCAAATTAACTCTAATAAGAAAGTTTAAGTATTTTAGGGGTGAGAGTAGTGTAGCTCAGTGTTAGAGCACCTACCTAACATGCATGGTTCTGAGTTCCATCCCCTAACAGTTTCAAAAGAAAAGAAAAAGAAAAAAAGGGAAGTATTTTATTTGTATAACTTATGTTCCTGAATCTAAATTTATAGCACTCAGTGAAAATATTAATGATTATTCAGTGAACATAAAAATTGAGACTGGAGTTAAAGCTGACACTTTTAAAAAATGTCTCAACTCTCTAATTATTAACATACATGGTTTTACTTGCATGTCTCAGAAAACATTCTGATTCACAGAAATAAAAAGATACAAACAGCAAGTGTTTCACAGTTCACCATGCTACCCTTGGATACCACTTAATAAAGATCTTATAAGCTTTATTTGGGGTCCTTGCAGAAACAAGATCACCTGGAAGAAAAATTAAACTGCTAGTTATCTTTTATGATTTGTATTCAACATCAGCCTGCATTTTAAAATTTACATTTAAAAGTAAACTTTGCATACACTATATATGAAATGAGCTTTCTGGGACTGAGGTCTAATCTATTCCAAACCAACTCTCTACAGTTATAAACTGAACAAAATATACTTCATAACTATTGGTGGTATTATTAAATAGAAGTAAAAATAGACACTGGAGGGGAGTTGATGCTTGGAAGAAGGAAAATCTTTGGGTGTGTTTCCAGATTTAGGTTGCTTTTTGACTGAAGGCAAATCTCATTCTGCCAAGCAAGATGGCTAAGCTTGAATAGAAAATCTTCAGTCTTTCTGGCTTAACCCACATTTTGCTGGCTTAAAAACTAACAACAAAACAAACATCCAAAAATAAACAGGACCAAGTTTGGAGGGACTAGAGCAGATATAAAGTGATAGAGGACCTCAGAAAAGAGAACTATTAGGGGGATCCAAAAGTTCTGTGTACCACTCTTCCAAGACCAAATCCTAGCAGCTTAAGACTAAAAGTACTTGAAAACTTTCTGCTGCTATCCCTAGCAGAGTGTATAAGGACAAAGTGGTCAGTGCTTAATTCTGGCCATGTTAACTGACTTCCTTAAAGAAAAATGTGCATGTTTCAAAGGAATATAACAGAATCCAGAGTCTCTAAAATTCATCTAAATTCTAAATATAGCCCCAAACTACTAGGTATGCACTCAAGAGAAGAACCAATAAACATATTGAACCTAAAAATGACCAAATGTTGGAATTATCAGGCAATAATTTTAAAAGAGCTAGCCTGTGCTGAAAGATGTAAAGGAAAATAAGTTTATAATAAATGAACAAGTAGGAAATCTCAGCAGAGAACTATTAAAAAAAAAGAAGAACCAATAAGAAATCCTAGAGTAGAAATAGAACAATGTTTGAAATAACAAATTTACTAGATGTGCTTAAAATCAAATTGTAGGGCTAGAGATATAGTTCAGTTGGTGGAGAGCTTGCCCTGCATGCACAAGGCCCTGGGTTCAATCCCCAGCACCATTAAAAAAAGGACTAAATTGTAGATAATAGTCAGTGAGCCTAAGGAAATATTAATAAAAATTACCCAATCTGCAGAACAGAGAGAAAACAGTTAAATTGAAAGTGCCTCAAGTACTTGAGCCAATATCAAAAGGTTTAACAAACATAAAACAGGAATATAAGGAGAGGACAGAAAGAATGGGACACAAATTTGAATTTAAAAAGTCCAAATATTTCCTAAATTTTATGTAAGACACACTGATTTACAGATTACAGTTCAGTGAACCTCAAGCAGACCCGCCCCCCTCCTTCCAAACACACAAACCACATTTATAGATGTGGAGCAACACTGCTAGTATATAACAGGGGAAAAAAATCTAGTTGTTATAAAACTCAACATAACACCCAACACAACAAGCAATTTCACTCTTAGTACTGTATTTCGCATCATAATCATTACCACTGCATTAACATGTATTTATAAGTATTCTTTGTATCCTAATCTTGCGCCAAAAATTGTGAATAATAAATCATTTTAAAGTAATTCTAGCACAATTTTTTTGAAAGCTTCACATAATGGTCACATTTCACTTTTTTGAAAAAAAAGTGACAATTACATGGTATAATATATTTATCCAAGATATATGATGGGGAGGTCCAGAAAAGACTTATATAAATCTTACCCAAGAGAACAGATAAACCCATTGTGTTTCTACACTAGAACATGACTAAGTGATAAAAAATTATAACTATTTATACAAGTAAAACATGAATATCAAAAACATTATCATTCAAAGCATCCAAATGCAAAAGAGTACATGCCACTTTTTCCTCTATATGAAAATCTAAAGCAGGCTAAATTAATCTACAGTAAAAAAAATTCAGTAGGTTGTCCTGATACTGGAAATGGAGAACCAGCTTCAAAAGGGTATGAAGGAGTTTGCTGAGGCCACAGTAATACTGTGCATCTCAACTTGCATTATATAACTATGCACTGCTAACATTCACTGAATCATATATATGAAGATGTGTTCATTTTACTCTGAAGTATGTTTTACTAAAACATATTAAATAAAAACATTAAACCCTAATATAATGATATGTACACTGAAGTGTTCAGGAGCAAACTGTAACTTACCTTGAAATGCATAAAAAATGAGATGAATGGGGCTGGGGATATAGCTCAGTTGGTAGAGTGCTTGCCTCACATGCACAAGGTCCTGAGTTCAATCCCAAGCACCCTCGCAAAAAAAAAAAAAAAAAACATGAGATGAATAGATATGAACAGATGGAAGTTTATTGAACATCTTTCTAGTAGGTTTCAATTTTTGCACAATAAAATGTTGGGTAAAGAAGAATGTTAAGTAATTCTTGAAGGCCCACTGTGAAACAGGAGGACCAGTTTGAAAATATAAGAGTTAAGAGACCGAAGAGCTTTGAGCAACTAGCAATGCAAGCAATGGCCTTTTCCCATCTTTAATATGAAGCAGCTGGACTAGCACTAAGATGTCTTCTAAATATATGAACACAATATACCTAAGATCCTTTCTATATATGAGTATTGTCTAAAGCATCAAGATATTGACATTAATGAAAAGTCAACAGGCTATAAATAGATTCTCTGTACATTTCAGTTATGGTAGACATATTATTGTGGCAGCATTCATTGGCTTAACTAAGGGGCAGGAGAGGTTCCCACCATGTCGTTTCTGTCCCTCTTGTGGTACCTTCTTCGTCTGGGTCCTTCCATCTCACTCATATTTTTATATTTTTGCATGATCACCATACATTGTCCTTTCCTCCTTAAGGAAAGTAAATGCCATCTCTCTATTGAGAAACTCGTTTCCCTTCTCTTTGCCCTAACGTCTGCTCATTCTTAAGTCTTAGCTTCCATTGGTCCACAGACTAGACTTTGTCCACTTTCTACTTCACTCCCAATTAGAGTATATGTAAAGTGATCGACATTATTTATTTGACAATATGAAATGTCCTTATGATATACTTCAACTTAAGATTTTTTAATTTAACCTTATGTTGGTGAAAAAACAATACTCATTAAGTAGAAATCATCATTCAAAATTTGTATTTGGATCTTTTTTCAGGCTAGTAATATGTACTCCAATTCCCTCTCTTGATGCTGGCCATTGGCAGTGACTGCAGCTTCTGGACTGCCTTGCAATCACAGCAGGCAAGAACTGATAGCCTATAGTATGCTGTGTTGCTAAACTGGGTCGTGCAGTAGTTTGGATGAATTAATGCATTTTCAAGTTAAGACATTTTCAATTTATGATGGGTTTATTGGCATATGACCTCACTGTAAGTCAGGGAGCATTCACAATTTTGTGACTATGCTTCTCATGAGACAAGAAGCTCCACAAAGGCAGGGATTGGCCTGCTCACTCTTCCCCAGCAAGTGACCTGCAGATGATAGTAACAGCTCACATTCACTGAGTGTGCTAGATGTCAGGCATTCTTCTGAGTGCTTTTACAGATTCATGCATTTCAACTCCTATTAGTCTCTCAAATATTTGTTGAAGCCTTTGATTTTGTTCTAGAAATAACAATTACTCAAAAAATATTTGTTAATATTGACTGCCAGGCACTGCATGCAATAAACAGAACAGAGTAAATCAGAGTTCTCTGCCTTCTTCACCGAGCTCAGTCTGATGAGCCATACACCCAAATAAAGAGAAAGTCATGTCAAATAACAAGTCCCAATACAAAGAGAATATTCGAGGTATGTGGTAAAATACTCCATGTTCTTAAAATTTGCACGCAATTTACCTTTTGTTTAAAAAGTAACTTGGAAACCCATTCATTATCTTATCACTTAACAAGGAGTTGCTCATTGCCTAGTTAATTGGGCACTGTGCTGGGCCTCTCAGATGCAAGACAAATAAGAATGACACAAAGCACACAGTCTGGTGGGAGGTTACACTAAGAACTAACAATATCATGTGACGTGTGTTAGGGCAAACATCATCAGTCCAAGGCAGTTGTTTTAAAGAATTAAGTTCCAGTCTGTCTTTCCTAACAAGACAAAACATACCTACCCAATCTGGATTCTCATTACTCCCAACATGAAATGCCTTCCCCAGGTTGAGTTTCATATCATGCATGGTCCCCTAGTTTTTTCATATGTGAAATAGAATGCCCATCTTAAAAGATTTTAAGGGGTAAGCAATGAATATTCACAAGCAATGGATACTACAGAGTACTAGTCATTATTATTATCAGACCAAATGTGGCCAAGACCCTTGTTACCCCAGCCTTTAACTTCTGAACATGTTGTTTCTGTTCCCAGAATGGCTTCTCCTAACTATACTAGTGCTTCCTTGTGGCACTCACAAAATTCAATCTGGACTTACAGTCACACAAAAACTATGCAGAAATTTAAGTGGAATCATTGTAGAATCTTCTGTTATCTGATAATGAACATGCTACATAAATATCTTATACAACTTCCAACTATCTCCTAAGAGTCAAACATACAACAGAACCTTGTAGGGTTAAAAGTGTAATTTAATTTAGATGTTACTTGTACATAATCTATAGTAAGATATACAAACAGATAAAAATTGTTTGACAGGATCTTTTTAATACCACTTTAAATTCAATTTACAACAGCATTGGTAATACTGCAAGATGACAGATACTCTGCTTCATAAAACAAAAATTACTTGCTACTCTGGCTGATACATTCCCACTAGTCTGTAATGGATTAAAATGTAACATGTATTTTAGTTGCAAATCATTACAAAACTTTTACAACCTAGCCACTTGGTGCTCATAAAAGATTTTGATGTGCTAAAAATTTACTGAAATGAAAACATTAATTTTCAAATAGGATCCTATGTAAAGAAAATCATAAGTGTACCAAATCATATGGTATGGGGCTAACAATGCAAAAATCTTTTGCCTGCTGTTCAGCCACATCATGCTTGTGCAGTGACATGTGGATTCGGGCATCTTTCCAGCTTGTCTGCCTGAGTCTGTGCCATGAGGAAAATGCTTATGAGATATTCAACTTAACACACATGGAGCAATACAACTTGGGAGAATTTAAAATAATCTTAAAATTATAACTATAATTTAAAATGTAAAATTTATAGAAATAAAAAATACTGTTAAATGATTTTCTCCATTTGTTTTGGTAAATACTTTTTAAAAATGGAAACGTAAAATTCAAACTCTTCACTTTGTTCTTTGTAGGGAATACCATATTAGAAGATTTAAATTTAGACCAAACCAGATTTGTTGAAGATATTCTAAAATAATCTAGACTGGATTTTAGTCAATTTCCATTCCCTTATAGATAATAGAACACAAGAGGGCAAAAGCTTTCTCACTAGTCATAAAAACAAATTAAAAATAACTTTTTTATTTAAACTACAGGAAGACAACTAGTAATTAATAGGCTCATGAATATTTATGAATAAAGTGCCACTAATTTTATTGTAATAGGATATATATAGAAGAAATTCTGAAGTGAATAGTAGCTGATGGTGCTCCCTCCATCCAAAGAAGAGAACGGCCAGAAAACAAAGAAGCATTGCTAAATCCAGGTTTCTGATTATACAGAATACTTCTAACCCAACAGTAACAATGAAGGCAAACTATTACAATAAACACAAAATAAGACTAAAACTGGTAAAAGTACCAAGAGTAATGCCAACACAGTAGGTCTCTGCATTGGAAAAAAGAGAAATTTAGAAATTCACTAATAGTTACTAATATTAAAAAAAAAATCATAGTGACAGCCAAGTAGGGCCTGCTCAGAAGGCACACCCCAAGCAGCTGTGCAGCAGAGAGGACTTGAATGCACAGCCAAAGGAGAGCCTTGGAAAGTGATAGACACGAGACTTTGCAGTTTCAAAATCTGTGTGACCAAAACCCAGTGTGCAGGCAGGCATCATACAACAGCTGCCCCAAGTTAAGAGGTATCCACACAGAGACACAGGGTGATGTGGGCAGCTGGCTGATTTCCCCAGAATTCATGAACAAAAATCATTTGTTACAACATTCTCCCATCAACTCACACATCTCAGCCCCAGCTCAAGATTCTTTCCTTTGTTGGAGCTGAGAGTTCCCAGCACCTGCAACCTATTGGAAGTACTACAGATAGGTGCAACTCCACAGCAAGTGAAGGACCTTAGCATATTTTTCCTATCTACAACCCAAGTCTGGGACAATTATTTACTCTTAACAAGCATTTGTCCTTATCTAGAATTACAAAGTAGAAGCTGTCATTATTGAGTCTCCCTGGTGGTATGCCTGAGCCAGGTCTATGGGATCACCATGTGGAAAGGGGAATAGGGTGAGTGGAGGTGAAAGCAAGGTGCTTTGCCATCACTAGGAATCAAATCAAGGTAATCTTGTGAGGTACATTTTTTAAAATTTAATGTGCTAACAACAATATGAAAGAAGAGAACTGTGTGATTCTAGAACAGGGCAAAGGCCCTGCATGGGGCTAACCCCCAATCTTCCACAGCACCGTGAGAAGTAAATAGCTGTCACTATTTTTCACTTAAATGTAAGCTTTTAAAATTCTGACCAAATGGAATGGGTTGCCTTTGCTCACAGGGCCCCATGTGGTAGCTCTGTCTAGCTGGGGGCTATACTCCTAGATGGCTCACAGCTGTTCTGGCTGCCTGGTGCCCAAGCCATCAGGCTAGCCAATATATTAAGTGTGAACCCAATGGTCCCTAAAAGGGAAAAGGACCTTGTGTTCATTTGCATTACTACTGAGCCGCTGAAACTTCATACAAAAATCACCAACAAGCATTTATAAAGTGAATATCCACAGGAAACCTGCCTGAAAAGGGCCCTTCCAATTTCACATTTGACAATTGCATGAAAAGGCAATGAAATTATTCAGTAGAACATTTGAATTCACTCGGTAGCTACCAAATCAAGAAACTGAATGCAGAAACATTTGATTCTCCTGTTGTTAGACCTTTCCCTCTGCAACCAACTTCTTCTGAAACACATAGTAAAAATGAAAATAAAAAGGCAAAACAGTGTCACCTACTGATTGGAAGACATCACTCTTGACATAGTCATTAATCTTGCAGCTCACAGACACTCAGCAAGTCTACAGAATCTTAATGATCAATAAGGGTAAAGTAAATACTTTCATGGCCAAGAGGGAAACAAGATGCTGTTTTCAGAACAATGCAATAGTTACCGTATATCTCCTTGTGTGCAGCATGATGTGCTATATTTAGTGGCACTTACGTATTACACAATAAATACTGAAAAAAAACAGAAATTTTGGATGTGCAGAAGCAATATCACATTATTAATACAAAAGGTGCTAAGCTACAGGATTATAATACCACAATTTGGGTGCTGAAACCATCTGAAATCCCCAGTGAACTTCCACACACACTGTACTGGTGGTTCACCTGCCACCGTCCCTGTATGGCCTTAGTCAGACCAGTCATTCTCATCAAACTCAGAGTCGTCATCTGAGTCTCAGTACTCTACAGCAATGAGTCTGGACAGGATTGTGGCCACGTCGTTTCCAACAGGCTCCCACTTTACCTCTTGCTCACGTTGCTCCTGCACCTTTTTCAGCTGAATTCCTAGAGACACAACATAGGGGTGTGAATTAAAATGTTCTGATTGCTCCAAAAGGAAAGAAAACTGAACAGAGCTACTGGACTTGGTTTTTCTAAGTTTAAGGACAAAAGGTTTTAGAAATTTGAGGGGAGAAAAGAGTGTGCGAAGTCCATTTTAAGAAGATTAATTGTGACTAAGGTGTACATGAACACCTCAATGGAAAGTTCTAGAGCTACACTGTTCCATATGCCTGCCTCTAGTCTCTTCTCAATTCTTTATCATGATATGCATACCTGACAACTACAAAAATACTCCTAATATTTAAAAAAAATCAAACAAGCATCCTTTGACTCCAAAAAATCATTTAATGTGTAGAGCTATCATTTGAAGGCAACAAGGTTGAAGTTTGCTAGAGACCTAAAGAAATCTCTCTATAACGAAGGCTGTGTATGTGGGGTGCTCCACTTACCAATCCTGATGGCAGCAAGGAGGTCACTTCGAGCATCACTTATTGGGGGCTGTGCAGGCTCAGGACGCTTTGCCTCAGCTACAGAGGGCCATGCATTGGGGAGGATGAAAGAGAAGAGCTGGGGCCAGGAGGGCCTGGTTGGGGAGGTGGTGGACCTGGCGGTGGTGCTGTGATGAGGAGCCCAGCTGAGGGTGGATGAGGAGGAGCAGCATATGTGGAACCAGCTGATGCAGGAAAGGGAGGCTACATGGGGATCTGGAGAGGGCTGACAAAAGCAGTTTGTGCTGAAGGAATCATGGGTGGAGGTGGAGGAGGAGGTGGTCCTGAAGGGTTGTAATACTCAATTATCTGTGCCAGGAGCATCCTAATAAAGAGATGTAACAGAGTCACCAATGTAATAATAAGGGGCCATGTCCCCGAGTTCTAGTATGTCTAATCAAACAAGTTCCCCCAGACACAATGCCCCCTACCAGCCAGACTTCAGTCACTGCAGAAAGCACATGCCCACTCTGTGGTTCTGTCATTTTACAGTCCTACATTATTCATTATGATGAATGCAAGACTTATTGAAACACACACACACACACACACACACACACACACACAAACACAAACACAAACCCACAATCATTGAAGAGGAAAGCACCTTCTGTGAATACTAAAATAATGTAGTTGCTGCAGAAGAGCAATGGCATCCTTCATCCTGGGCATCTCAAAGGGCTTAGAAACTTGTCTCCTGAGGGCTGCATGGCCAACCAGATGAGGAAAATCCTATATTCTCTAGCCAGTTCCATGGAAGCCCTGGGACCACAGCATCCAGTAGCGTGTCAAAGGCTTTGAAAAGTTCTAAGCCAAGAAATCAGCTGATTTCTGCTCAGTCAAGGGTTTTCCCAGTCAACTGGACCACAAGCCCTCTCTGTGCCTGAAAGCAGCACTCTGGGATTCTTGGTTCCACCAGGGCACAAAAAGAATAGCCAAGTCTGTATGGTCTCCCCTTTGAGGGCTGAGAAAGTGACACCAGTGCTCTGTGTAAAGAACACACATTACAGAAGCATATGTTCAACTTCTCTGGGTACTGACTCTGAGGGTTAAGACAAAAACAGAGCTAAAGAAACCCTATTAAAGTCAAAGAGGGAGCTTGATTTGATGAATTTGAGAATTTGAACAGTTTCACAAAACAGCATGTCATCCTTTATCAATGCCTGATTTAAAGATCCTTTCAAACACATGTAAGTATGTATGCAAAGAGAACACATATACAGGAACACAGCTCTCAACCTGGAATTTAGCTGTAATAAGGTAGGGTCAGTAGCACACCTAGTTTATTTAACATAGAGTAGGACACCACTGAAGTGTCTACATCCAATTAGTCTTGACTATATTCTGGTATCTAAAATATTGAGGTTAAAATTCTTCCACAATACATTAAGATTCAAATGCAAAAACAAGTAGCATCTAAAGTACAAGGAATACTGATTTACCCATAATCTGCTGGAGCCATTGATGCAGAGGCCTGGGACCCCTCTGGGTTTTGGGGTGGTGGTGGTGGTGGCAGCTGCTTAGGGCCATGTGTATCACCGAGCTGTTTAGGGCCATGTGTATCACCGAGGCAGAGGGGGCCTGGTACTCATGTTCAGGGGCCTGGTTTGCAGCCCCATGTTGTGGTGCATCACCGGCAGTGTAGGAAGGGGTGACCGGCTGGGGATGCAGAGAATGGTTGGGTGTAGCTGGATAAGAATAATCTGTAACATCTGATGCATGGGATCTGACATTGGAGAAAAAGGAATGAAAGAAATTTAAATTGTTTAAAAAATTTCCCTTATCAGGCAGAAGCATATATATGAATAACAACATTGCCACGGCACAGAAATAAGAAATTTATTTCTTTAACTATCAACTAGGTCTAGTCCCATGAGAGCTTCCAAGCAACAACATAATTACTATCTTAGCGGCAAGCCCCAGTGTTACATGGATTCAGATTGATTCACAGCTTTGAAGTGAATAAGACAGACCAGCAAGCAGGAACCAGCAGAGCCTCATTTTCACAGTATTTCATGTACTTCTTTTCTAAGAGACAAGACTACAAGATGAATCTCATTTCATTTAGAAACAGCATCTCAGACAGGATTTCGGTGGCAATGAAACTGACAGTATATAATTAGAAAATACAAAATGGCAGGTGAAATGGGTAAATATTAACAATAAGAACAGAAGGAGAAATGCAGAATGTAATAGAGTGAACCATGTTTTTCATAACAGAAGCAATTATTTAACCCAAAGAGAAATAAGCAATGTGGTACACTATAGAAAGGCCTTCTTGCTTTCTTTGAACACATAGTCAAGTGTAAAACTCTGAAAATGGAAATCACATATTAGTGAGAAGAGTTCAGAAAGATGCCAGGTGCTGGATGCTGGCTAAGCCCCAGAAGGTGAGGATGAACTTGCATGTATGGCAGCAGCTTGGCCACAGGCATTAGTAACAGTCACACATTCCTGGCCTGGGGTACTGGACACGTGTGAGTAGGAACTGCACATCCTCTCATGACACTGAAGCAGGGGGTGGCCTGAAACTGGGAATCCAAAGAAAGAAAATGACAAACCCTCTGGGCATCCTGTCCTCTTTCGTGCTCCCTGCCTGTTCCAGTTTCCTTGCGTCACTCATAAATTCAATGCCCATTTTCCTTCTCTCCCACTCTTCTTTTCTTGTTCTGACTTTTCTCACATGTACTTGCTGGTTCCTGTTAGGATTCAGCTTGTGTTTCTCTCTCTGAAGGAAACAGGCAAACACATTAGGAATGTGAAGAAACAAGGGAAGATGATACAAGCTGAATTTCCATCTCTAGGATTTTAGAAAGAAGCTTCTGCTAACTGGAATTCTGTGTTACACAGAAAAACTTGCTAAATCAAAAGGTCTGCCCCAGCTTTCCTTCCCTAATTGTGGTATAATAATAACCAACAACTCGTTTTCCTTCCTTAATTGCAGTATGAATTCTAGATTATGGTGTGCACGTGAGGATGTCTTCTGAGCTCTGCAAACTTCAAGCAAATGCATTAAAAATATTTTTAATGGGAGAGGAATCTGGCCTATATTTAGACTTAGTACATTTAAAAAACATAAATACCTAAAATTCTGGGGTCATTGATGATTCATGCTAAGGAACTGTGTCAGTGACTATGTGCACCGTTTTTTTAAAGTAAATAGTCACCCAGCCAAAAAAAAAAAAAAAAAATGGAGTGTAAGTTCTTCTTATGAGATGCATGGCAAGAAATTGTAAATGTTGTGGCATAATTGAAAGTGCTATTCTGGTAAATTTGTTTTGCAATGTAGAGCCAAATGAAGCCAAGAAAAGGGGGTTAACCAGATGGACAGACATAAAAGCAGAAGAAACAAATGTTTGAAGGAGAAATGAGAGCAGAAGATTTCTACAGGGCAGGACTTCAGTGAAGAATGGCTACTGCAAGGACAGGATGAGAGGAGCAGAAGGGATTGGTCAGCTGAAGAGTGAAAGATCAGGGAACAGGGAGATGATAGTAGCCTGGAGGAATAGGAGACTAACTCAGGTGGGAAGGTGGAAGTCGGCTAGGAGCTATGATGTCAATGTGGAGGTGAGTCCAGTGGTCCTGAAGCTCTCTGATCATCAGTAACCATCTGCTGCAGAAAAGAAAACAGATGGGTGAAGACAATAAAGAAACAGGAAGAAGTCAGTACAGCATGGTGGGAAAATCTAATACATTTCCAGGGTTTTTAAGGTACACAGGGTCAGAGCACTAATAACAGGGCCCAGAATTGATGAGAGAAAACAAGCATGTTACACATGGAGGTGTAATGCTTCCTGAGTACACTGAAAGAAAGGAAAGAAAGCTGGTTATCAGGAGTGCAAGCATTTCATCAATGCTCAGATCTTAAATTCATACTTAGAAATAAAACATGTCTGACAATGTTCAGAAAGAGGGTAAAAACTTAAGATCAGCTTATGTGAACTAGGCTAAAGTATTTTAGTTACATTAATGGCTCATACACATTATAAAAGTTGATATTAAATTTTCTTCAATATCTTAAATACATTGATGAGGATACAACCATTAAAATGTCATGTTTCTAAATAACACTTAAGACAAAAAATATCATTTTTTAAAAGTTAAAAAATGGTGATTTCAATTTTGTAAAAGAAAAAAAAAAATGCACCAGGACAAAAGAAGACTAAGGAGAGACACACCAAAATGGAAACAGTGTTTTTTTCTGACTGATGGAAATATAGTTATTTATAATTTTAATATCTTTTCCATAATTTCCAGGTATAATTAGTGTATCTCATTTCATAATAAGAAAAAAGTTTAACACTCAGCAAAATAAAAATATAAAACTTTTAAAATTAAGAGATATATTTCAAGTTCAATGATGATATAACTTCTTTATCTCTTAGTAAATAATGTATACAAAAAATGAGAGGCCATGGGAAATAGTATGAGACAAAACAAAATTCTGAAGAAACAAAATGAACAATTCTATTTGCGTTTTGAAAAATAAGAGAAATGGGACTGACGCAGGCCACCCCGCTCTCCTCGCCGCCAAGGCCTGGTCCCTGCAGCACAGGTGAGCAGCGTTGCAGAGCAGAGCAAGCCAGACACACCAGGACTCCGGCAGGCTCAGGCGGTTCGTGTTGAGGGTGCCCGTCTATTCCCGCAAGGGACTTTGCATCCTACTGGGCGCCTGTCTGGCGGCGCCCCCCATCTTGCAGTCCTTGGAGCATGCTGTCGCTGGAGTCTTAAGTCTCTGCCTGTTGCGCGAGCTGCGAACAGCCGAAACAGATAGTACCTGCTGTAAAGCATCTCTGGGTGAATGAAAAAGAAAGAAGCTCATGATTTCTACACATGACCCAGGAGTACCTTGGCTGAGGATTCTGCATCTTGCCAATCTGTGAGAGTGGTTTCCCAGCAGGTGCTTGGCTTGTACAACCAGAGTACAGGATTCTTCTCTACTTTCTGGCCACTAAATGCCTCTGTGCACTCCACGTTCCAAAGGGGGAAGAAGGGCGAAGCTTCTTGGATGACAATGGATGTTCTACTGTGCAGGATGAGGGCAGAGTGTGTGACATCACCACCACAAGGTTGCCTCGTGATAGTCCTCTTCCCCCTTCCCAGCCAGCTCTCAAATTCCTGGATCCATAATGGTGTTTGGTGAGTTTTTCCATTGTCTTGGACAAGACGAGAAACTTGTCAACTTAAACGTGGAGATTTTTAAGCAGTCTGTTGACCAGAGCACGCTCCTGAGGTTCCCTCACACCAGACTGAAGAAGCTGCTCACCTGCCACTCCAAGGAGGCCATCCTGGAACTGTGTGATGATTTAGCTGCTCACCTGCCACTCCAAGGAGGCCATCCTGGAACTGTGTGATGATTACAGCGTGGCCGATAAAGAGTACTATTTTGACCGGAACCCCTCCTTGTTCAGATATGTCTTGAATTTTCACTACACGGGGAAGCTGCATGTCACGGAAGAGCTGTGTATATTCTCCTTCTGCCAGGATATCGAGTACTGGGGCATCAACGAGCTCTTCATTGACTCCTGTTGCAGTGGTCGCTACCAGGAACGCAAGGAGGAAAACCACAAGAAGGACTGGGACCAGAAAAGCAACGACGTGAGCACCCACTCCTCGTTTGAAGAGTCCTCTCTGTTTGAGAAAGAGCTGGAGAAGTTTGACCAGCTGCGGTTCGGTCAGCTCCGGAAGAAAATCTGGATTCGAATGGAAAACCTTGGGTACTGCCTGTCTGCCAAGCTGATTGCCATCTCCTCTTTGAGTGTGGTGCTGGCCTCCATAGTGGCCATGTGTGTCCACAGCATGTCGGAGTTCCAGAATGAGGACGGGGAGGTGGACGACCCTGTGCTGGAGGGTGTGGAGATCGCCTATATTGCTTGGTTCACTGGGGAGCTTGCCATCCGGCTGGTTGCTGCTCCCTGTCAAACGAAATTCTGGAAGAATCCTCTGAACATAATTGACTGTCTCCATTATTCCTTTCTATGCCACATTGGCGATAGACACCAAGGAAGAAGAGAACAAGGACATTGAGAACATGGGCAAGGTGGTCCAGATCCTTCGCCTTATGAGGATTTTCCGAATTCTGAAGCTGGCCCGGCACTCCGTAGGACTTCGGTCTCTGGGGGCCACGCTGAGACACAGCTACCATGAAGTTGGGCTGCTGCTTCTCTTCCTGTCTGTCGGCATCTCCATCTTCTCCGTGCTTATCTACTCTGTGGAGAAAGATGGTCACACATCCAGCCTCACGAGCATCCCCATCTGCTGGTGGTGGGTCACCATCAGCATGACCACCGTGGACTATGGAGACACCCGTCCTGTCACCTTGGCCGGGAAGATTATCGCCAGCACGTGCATCATCTGCGGCATATTGGTGTTGGCCCTTCCTATCACCATCATCTTCAGCAAGTTTTCCAAGTACTACCAGAAGCAAAAGGACATTGATGTGGACCAGTGCAGTGAGGACCCACCGGGGAAGTGTCATGAGCTACCTTACTTTAACACTAGGGACATTTATACACAGCGGGTGCATGCCGTCATTACCAGTCTCTCTTCCGTGGGCATCGTGGTGAACGATCCCGATTCCACAGACGCTCAGAGCATCGAAGACAATGAGGATGTTTATAACACCGCATCCTTGGAGAACTGCACGACAAAATGAGCAGGGACATTTGTGCCTGTATCTTGTACCCCTTCCTGACATTAGGTTAACACAGCTTTATAAACCTTAATGGGTTTGTTAAATTCATTTAATTCTCAGGGCGTACCTTTTAGCCATAGTTGGACATTCATTGCTGAATTCTGAAATGATAGAATTATCTTTATTTTTCTCAGTGAGGTCAATGAAATGCCTCGCTCATTCTGAAATTTATTTTTTACAAGAGAGAGTTGTGATATGGTTTTGGAAAAAAAAACAAAGTAAATGATATTGGGTGGGATTTTTGTTCTGGCTTATGCATCATCCTGTATTTGCCATTTACTCACATTGAGCTAACTGTAAATAACTGACAAGTAGACTCCTAGGTCCAGCTGATGAAGACTACATGCATGTAAGATGCACAAAATGAGACAATGCATGTAAATCCATGTTTACGTCCTAGACATGGAGATTAGGAGCCTGATAAACTTCCTAATTCAGTATGAAAAACAAATAAGAGAAATGAAGACTTATCTAAGCAACACAAATACAAAGGCATATACTAAATAATTCAAATAATCATCAGCTTTGTGCCCAACAAAGAATAATAATCTTTGGAATAATCTCATCTCAGATGCTAGAATGATTATTAATCATTCAACTGAGGATTTTAAAAAAATTCATCATTTTTCTATTTACATCTGTTAAAAAAGATTATATGTGGGGGAAAAACAAAGTATAAATTCTTCATGAATAAATAATAACAACTGTATTATTTGGGAAATGAAAAATGCAAACTGACATCAATGGGAGATATTAAATTCACATATTCTTCCCTACCTCAAAGAACTAGAAGTAGAATTGTAGCATCATTTAAATTTGACAGAAATAAACACATAAATATTTAAGTATAGGGCTAGAAGTCAGTGAAAGCTCCAACAATTCTCTAATATTTAATAGATGCCAGCTGTAAAAGCTACATGCCTATAAACCCCGAAGACTTAGGAAGCTGAGGCAGAAGGATCTCAAGTTCAAAGCCAGACTCAGCAACTTAATGTGGGCTTAAGCAACTTCATGTCTCAAAATAAAATATATAAAAAAGGGCTGGTCTAAATGATTGGTCCTGGGTTTAATTCCCATGACCAAAATCAGGGGGGAGAGAGAGGGAGAGAGAGAGAGAGAGAGAGAGAGAGAGAGAGAGAGAGAGAGAGAGAGAGAGGAAGAGGAGAGAAGGGGGCAGACCTCAATCTTTCTTCACATCCTACCAATGAAACACAGATCTACTTCAGTAGGAATATTTGCGCCACTCCATCTACCAAATAAGTCTCGGCAGCAAATATTCAGTTAGCACCTTCTACATGTTAAAGTCTGCTAAGACAAGCCACAAAGGTAAAAAAAAAGAAGAAAAAGGACACAGATAAAACACAAGATCGAGGTTACTGCTGTTTATGATGTATGCTTGAATCACATAAGAATTCTCTATTCAAAACTTTAAATGTTGATGACTTTGAGAGTCTATGCAAATGGAAGACTACAACTTAACAAAACCAGAAGGAAGAAATTAAGTCAAAGGTTAAAATTGGCTAATCAGTTTTTATCATCTCTTCCAATGACTCCCTTTTGTGACAAATGTGACCTACTAATTCACACCTGAAAGAAACATTTGTTCTTAATCACTAAAATTTTAAAATAAACTCCACCAGAAATTTTCTCCTGAAATCAGAATATACAAAATTAGTTATCTAAAGTAGGAAAGCATTTTTTCTTCATCATTCTTCCAGAGGATTATCAAAATGCTCAAGAAGGTATTCCTGAGTCACAGTAATTATCACTTGCTGATCAGTTTTAGATAACAAGTTACCAAAAAAAAAATTCAAAATTCAAAGCCAAAAACAAAGGACTAAATAATTATTAAAGTAAAATTGAAGTCATTGGCAGTTACTCCAAATTTTGAATTAATGTTAACTACCTCTAGATTAACTGAAGAGTAAGTTTAAATCAAAGAGATTTTTTTAAAAAAACAGATAAAGCAACCCAATTTAAATCAATATTGCCTTTAGGTAATAATAATCAAAATATACATAAGTAAGTTTTCAGGAGAGTTTTGAAACATATTGTGGGTCATATAAACCCCAAACTGCTGGTATATTTCCAATTGTAACAAAACCAGGTAGCATACAGTGGCCCCAAGCATGGGGTAGGGGGCTGTGACACATACACATCTAGTGTCTGGGGACAGAGATCCCTTGGTAGATGCTCTGTGGTGCACACTCTGAGACAACCTGTTGTCGGGTCTAAGCTCTTTGTCATATGCCATCATATTTCACTCCTGGCACCTGTTTCTGGCTTTTCTAACCTTTTTCACCTGACAGGTGGTGCCATCTATACGCTTTTGCTCCTGATGTCCAGGAAAAGAAAGAAAGCATGCCAAGACAGAAGGGAAAGGAAAACAGCAGGTTAAATGCAGTTACAATGCATAGGAAACAAGCTAGCTCACACACAAGAGACATTCACATTTTGATTACCCTACTGTTAAGAAAATTCTAAAGCATCATACTTGTTCGAAACAGACTCAACAGAAAGTAACTGAGACTTAGTTCTTTAAATTTAAAAAAAAAATGTTACTGTGCTACAACTGCTAGAGTTGCTTACTATGATTTTTGGTAAAGAATGTGCACTTCATTAGGCTGGTAGCCTGTTTTAAATGTACCACACACATAAAACACTGGCAATACCCTTCAGAAAAATCACTTCCTAGATTGTTAACATGCAATTATCTTTCAAAGACAATAATTCAGAATTTTCTATTCCCAATTCTTAAAAGATTAATATAGAATATTTAACACTGAAACTAGCTTAAGACAAAACAAAATAAAAACTTACCTGCCCATAGAGTCATTCTTGCTCAATCCCTACCTGACAGCAAAATGTACTGAATAAACACTTAAGTCCCATGCAGGTCCTTCTTCAAGTGGCGAGGACAGTTACTTCTATGTATATATCTGTGAGTTCCTGCTGCTTCCCTCATAAGATTATATGATCATTAAGGACAAGAACTATGTGCTCTTACCTCCTATGCTTCACTCTTAGGGACCTCAACATATGAGTATACACTCAATAAATACTGGCTAAATGATCAAATCCATGCTTTAAGAATGAGCTTCTAGAGCTTACTGCATCCCAGGCACTGTACCAGGCTCGACTGACACAAATGGCAAAGAAAGAAAGAACAATAAGGGTCTCTGCTCTCAAGGAGCTTGCAGTCCAGCAAGAAAGCCTACAAGATGACACAAATAAATGTATCATTATAAGATATGATAAAATATAAATGTATGTATATTTTTAAAACATATTTTATATAAAATGCATATTACATATACATATTTTATATTTACATACTTATATTTTTATATATACAGGTATTTATATGTTTAAATATATGTACATATATCTCTAACACATTCCAGTCTGAAAGACAGGAGGTGTCCTGCTGGGACTTAGGGATCAGATTTGCAGCATGAGTAGACATTAATACTACAGACATCATGGGCCCCTGCACAGCAAAAGAGGCCACTGAGGAGGAGCGAGAGCACTGCATTAGGAGAAAAAAAAAAGAAGCTAAACTGAAATCTCCAAAAAACGAGAAGGCAGGGGCTGACTTGAGGAGGCATTTGAAAAGACCTCTACACTGTGGAGAACAGATTAAAAAGAAATACAGGAGCATGGGTTAGAAAGCTACTAAGATGGCTGAAGTTAGATGATGGCAGGTGGCTCAAGTTAGTGAACTGGGTTATTTTTAGTGTTATTCAAGGATCCTAAGTTCAAAGCCAGCCTCAGCAACTTAGTGAGATCCTGTCTCAAAACAAAAAGTAAAAAGGGCCAGAGGTGTGGCTCAGTGGTTGAGCACCCCTGAGTTCAAATCCTGCAAGGGAGATGAGGGGGCCAAAAAATTTTGGCAATATAGTGGCATAGTATATACACGTGAATTTCACAGAAGATACAGAAATGGCAAATAAGAATATGAAAAGATGTATACTATAGGTGATGGGGAATGGGTGCTCATTCAATAAAATAGTATTTGGGACTGGGGACCTGTTAGTACAAACTAGTTCTTCTGTCTTTTAAGGGTCAGGGGCAATATGATAGCATCTTTCAAATCTCAAAACTAACATTCTTTTCATTAACATCAATTTGACTTCTACAAATTTAAAGAAATACCTGCACATGGATACTGGATTACTCACTGCAGTATTTTTAAATTAAAGCAACAATTTAGAAACTTTTTATATTTGTTAATATAGTAATAAGTCAATAACTGATAGAGCATTTATATTTCAGAATACTACACAACTATTGAGAATAAAGTACATTTTTAACAATGTCAGTGGTGTGTACAAATCATGTAGCACAATTTTATGTATACAGAATACTTTTAAATGTGTATGCATGTATTTATATGTGCTTACAAGATTTGAAAAATGCACACCAAACTGTAAACAGTAGTTAGCTCCTCTCAGGGAAGGGCATGCCTTTATTTCCTTCAGTGCTAATTGAGCACTTTATAGCCAGCATATATTGTCTACATATTAAAAAACAAGTATGTGTGTTGGGGGGTTTCAATGTTATTCCAATGAGAAACCACTGTGTTAAAAATAATTAATAACTATTACTCTTATTTTTTAAGAGATGTATGCTGAAATATTTAGGAATTAAGTGTTACTTTCTTCAAATGTCTTAAATTCCTACCTAAGATGCATGCAAGATGCACACATACAAACATACACAAACACACACACAAGAATCAACCACAAATATTAACAACATTGGCCTACAATAAAATCCTGTGCCCTACTCCAGGATACTCTTATTTCTGCCTAGCAGGTCCCTTGATTCTAAAACACACTGGCCTCATCTGCCCTCTGCCCCTCCATACTATCTATGCCTCACCCATACCCTTACTCTGCAAAGCTATCTATCCTTTAGACCTCAGCTTGAGTAACACTTCCTTACAAAGGTCTTCCTTGACACTTCTCTGCATGTATGCTGCCACCTTACTTGTCATCTCACCTACAAAACTCTGTACTTTATAATACTTGGTAGCAGTGTAACTATGTACAGATATGGTGGTCCATACTTGTAATCCCAGTAGCTCTGAAGCCCGAGGCAGTAGGATCCAAAATACAAAGCCAGACTCAGCAACTTAGTGAGACCCTCTCTCAAAACAAAAAATAAAAAGGGCTGGGATGTGGCTTGGTAGTTAAGAATGACTGGGTTCAATTCCTGGTATAAACAAACAAACAAACAAATAAAACAACTTCATAGTTGGCCAGGAATGGTGGTGTATGCCTGTAATCCCAACAATCTGAGAGACTGAGACAGGAGGATCACAAGTTCAAAGACAGCTTCAACAATTTAACAAGAATCTGTCTCAAAATAAAAAATAAAAAAAAATTTTAAAGGGGGGCTGGTGATGTATTAATGCCCCTCTAGGTTTAATCCCTGGTATCCTCAAAACAAAACAAAATAAACACTTCATATTTATTTACAGAATTTTTTAGGATTTAGAAGTATCAAAAAATAGAGGAAACTTGAAATACAGAAAAAATGGATTGTTTTATTCCCAAATTTTCTAAATTAGTTTCTTCCCTCAAGTTTGTAAAAAAAAAAAAAAATGGAACATGACTTGGTGTCTAAAGTCCTTGGAAATGAAGGCTACCATGCTTCGTTTTCTTTTTATTCCACTGTGAAGCTCTTTGGAATTGACACTGTTGAACTTCTCTCTCTGTATGAGCTCCAGGCTCATGACAGCATAAGGCCAGGGATCCTCACTGTGTTGTAATCCAGGTGTGTGACAGTCTTGTTTTCTCCATCGCTGCTTACCCAGCATTTAACAAAAATTATTACATGAATGAATGAATCAGGAATTTTTACCAGAATTGTATGTTTTTGAGGAATATAAAATGAGAAAAAATAACTAATGAAATGACAAATGATTTTGAAGACACAATAATCATACATAAAAGATGATTTTCCCTTCAAAATAAAAAGGTCACAAAATTAAATATTCTTCCCCAAAGAATCATTGAGAAGGTAAACTGCCTTTTAAAAGGACAGAAAGTTTTAAAAGAAGGTACTCTCAAAAGTCCTAGGGTTTTCCCCAGTTACTGTCAAAAAGTATAGAGATTGAGATAAACACATACTTGTTTCTTTTCCATTTATTCTTTGGTTGAATACCTTGAAGAACTTCAGCAGTTCTTTCAAAATTCCAATTAAATCTTTCTAAGCCATGAACAAAATTTACTGAAATTGAGTATTCAAATAATTCACAGCTTTTGAATCTTTTTCCAGAGTCCAGTTTCTTTCCTTTCCTCCCTTTCCCCCTGCTCTCTCCCTGTTCTTTTGTAGTACTAGGGCTGGTACCCAAGACATTCACATGCTAGGCAAGCACTCTACCACTGAACTACATCCTCAGCAACATATCTTCTCTTTTTAAAATTCTGTTTTAATACTTCAATCTTCTTTCTACAACTGAAAAAATATACCTAAATGCACCAAAACCTAAAGGCCAATCCACAGAATGCTAAATGTTTCTCCTAAATAATGCACTGTAATATTTGTCAACAAAACTGGGTGGTACTTTTTTAAATTGATTTTTTAAAAAAATAAATGACAGTGAAATGCTTTACAATTCTTATTATACATCACTTTTAAACACAGGTTACACATAAAAATATTAGCAAAATCTTGTCCTCAAAGAAGTACTCTTCTAGGTGGCTTAGTCTGAGTTCTGGCCCCAGAGAGGTAATTTTCAAAGCAGAAGTTCCTTAACTTGAGCAAGCAGAATTATGCTTGCATGACTGCCTATAAGGCAGGTGTTTCTCAACATTCTGACTTGCAATTCTCTTGCCTATGGCTACCCACAAACAGAAGCTTATTTTCAGTAAATATCATCTCTGAACCCAGATTGCACATGCTTCCCAATCCACTATGCACATTTCACCAAGGTGTCAATTATGACACCAAAAAAGTTAAATAGACAGAAGTACATCCTTGTATCTGATATGGAAGGCTGACTGCTTTATGAAAAATTGAGGGATCAGAAGAGAGAAGCTATAAAACATGATTACCAAGAAAATTGAAATTTTAATCACTACTATTATTAAAGCAAAGCCAGTGCTGGAGAATAAATCAGAAGTTATTGAAAAATAGTATGACTGTGTTACATTGAATTGTCAGGATCTTCTTTACCCTCTATAAAAACCTTGAGTACTAAATCAAACAACTCAACCATTTAAATAAAGCACTTAGTGATTTACTTACTTCTAAACAAGAATCCCAAATCCACAGTGATATGCAGCATTCCCACTGTGGGATTACTTACCTTTTGACACCGTTTCTCTTTCCTTTTGTCTTCTGTATCCTGTAGCATTTTTTCCCCATAGGCCAAAGAAATAGGAAGGATCAGTATAGAACTTTAGCCCATCCTTCTTATCATCTCTATGAATCAATGTATTAAAAGTAAGGGGGAATAGATTGTTAGATACTTTCATATGCATGTTAATGTGAATTTAATTTTAACTCATGGCATTGTAACATTTGCAGAGGACATCTTAATGTGAATTTAATTTTAACTCATGGCATTGTAATATTTGAAGAGGATATCTTAACTATCGTATACATTATTAATTCTCTAAATTTCCTTTTGAAAAAATGTGGAAAAATGTACAAACAGCAACATGTTCCAGAATAACAAAAATATTCTTACACATTCAGAATTAAGAATAGAAAATTGCTCTGTAAAAATCACAATGAAGCTCATGAATACTGAGTGTTTATATTTCAGGAAATATTTTGTTTATTCCAACAGGGAGGTATACACAGGGATGAATGGACTCTTAGATACATTTACTTCTACTCTGAGCTTCAATATTATTAGAATAAAAACTATAAAGTGCTGTCTCTTTTTCTCAACTAGGTTGCCCAATATCTGTAAATTCAATCAGCAAAGAAAATTTTCATAAGATAGAATTGGAACTAGGAAAAAAAGCAATAAACTATATATTTTCAAAGCAAGTTCATTCACTTGTGGTCATTTTAGTGTCAAGTACTTCTTCAAATACTGTGGTCTTAGGAATAATTCAAAGGCCTCATAAAAAATTACTCACTTATCATGCAACCAAGAACAATGTAGCCAATCTGAATTCAAAGTGTAATATAAATCAATAGGAATGTACCAAAAAATCATGATGCAAAGTAAACTCTCTATAACACTAATGTTTTTAAAAAGCATGTGGCCTGTAGACTTCCCAAGAGGAAGCAGTACATTCATACTTCATACTAATATTTCAGTAAGTCATTTAAGGTACTGAGATGCAAAATCAGTTAAATGAGTATGAACAGGAAAGAGCTTATGCCCAAGAAAAGAAAGCTAACACAGGAAGAAAAAAGGGAAAAGGTCTATCCTTAAAGTTCCTGCTATGTCATCTCTTGCAGGCTTCTCACTATAAAATGCTAAGGCCCATATTCCTACCATGGCTATTCTAGTCACTGTGTCTGAAGATCACTAACAAACCAGTGCAACTCTTTCTATATATACTTTAACCTTGGATTATTTAACACCCTTCCTTTCTTCTAGTTTCCCAATTTGTAAGCAGCTTGTATGATAGAGATTTTATTAGTAACATAATTGTGAAAAAGAAAATTTGGTTCCCTAAGACACTAAGGCCTTGAATATAGAATTATATGAAAACCGAGGAACTTGCTGCAAAGTTAAAGATGTCTAAAATGCATATTCTTGCTTTTAAAAATGCAGTTAATACTCTAATGAAGATAGAAGCTCAATGAAGTAAACAAATGCCAATCCTGACTTAAGACTAAAAGCAGATATGTCTAATGTTTATCATCATCTAACCACATTTCATCATGTCACAGTGATACATTTAAGTTCAAATGCGTAATTTTATGTTTTATGTATCTCAATTATGAATGAAAAGTAGATTTGGGCTGCCACTGCTAATCTTAAAACACATTATTAAAAAACCAAAGACATGCTTTATTTTCCAAAAGACTGAATAAGTACACATTATGTATTTTATGTACATTATAATATATAAAATCATTTTATGCAATTAAAATTTAAATCACTACAAATATTTAATAATGATCTTGATTAGTCAAATACATGTGGTTCATTGGATATTCTGGATTATTTTCTTTAACACAAAATTTTTAGTGAGCTTCCTTAATAATATCAGGTAGGAGAATTCTAATAAGCAAGCCCTTACACTACAGTGTTTATAGTGCGGCTGCCAGTGCTAAATAAAACTGAAATTGTCCTGGAAAAACATTTATCAAATGAAAGCAGTCACAAGGGACTGGAGTTATAGCTCAGTGGAAGAGGACTTGCCTGGTATGTGTGAGGCCTTGGTTTGATACTTAGCACCACATAAAAATAAACAAATAAAGGCATTCTTCCCATCTTAACTACAAAAAAATATTAAAAATGAAAGCAGTCACAAAAATACTAGGTGTGATGGTTTAGATATCAGGTGTCCCCCAAAAGCTCATGTGTGAAACAATGCAAGAATATTTAGGGTTATGGGAGACATAACCTAATCGTGGATTAATCCATTGGAATGGATTAAATAGACAGTAACTGTAGGCAAGTAGGGTGTGACTGGAAGATGTAGGTCACTGGGAGTGTACCTTTGGGGTTTATATTTTGTCCTTGGTGAGTACAGTTCTTTCTCTTTCCTGGTTTCCATGTCCCTTCACCATGTTGTTATGCCATTATATTCTGCTTCATCTTGGGCCCAGAGCTATGCAGTTGGCTGACCATGGATTAAAAATCAGAAATCATGAGCCAAAGTAAACATTTCCTCCACTTAAGTTTTTTCTGTCCAGTCTTTTGGTCACAGGAATTCAAAAGTTGACTAGTACACCAGGATTACCATGCTTTTATTCATATGTATCATATATTTAAAAAATGTGTGCCCTATAACCTCCAGCAAGCACACTTGTTCCATTTTTATACAAACTTCTTAGGGAGGAATCCTGCTCATCTCCCATCAGTTTATAGGGAGCTCTTACATTTGTTTTGAGAGAATCTTTTCTGTCCATGCAGGAAAAAAGGGACTCAGTTTCAACTGCCCTATCCTGATAGAGCTGTGATAAAAGGTATCTCCAAGCCTTGTTGATCCCAGAAAAGATGGAAAATGAGACTGGGGAAACTCTAAACTCTCCCTGAGGAGGGCCCTGCAGGCAGGAATGTCAAGGCAGTGACACATACAAAGAACACACAGTATTCTCCAAGGCCCTGTGGGAGCATCAGCTGGCAGCACTGACTCTAGGGCCACAGATTTCCACAATCTGTGCTGGGCAGAGGTGAAATAAGTGGCCTCCAAAGAGGAGAGTGTTGTAGTTTAAATCCAGAATCCAGTGTCTTGTGTTTCCAATATAGCAGTATTCCGAGGTGGGGTTTTTGAGAAGTGACTGGATCATGAGGGGTCTGATTACATAGGTGGACTAATCCACTGATGGTTAAATGGACTTTTGGGAGGTGGTACCTGGTTGGGGGAAGCAGGTCTTTGTGGGTGTGCCCTAAAAGGTTTTATCTTCCCCCCAGTCCCTTCCTTTCTCTCTTTGCTTCCTGGTATCCATGAACTGAGCAGCATTCCTCTGCCATGCCCATCCACCACAATCCTCTGCCTCACTTCAAGTCCAACAAAATGGAAGGCTGATCATGGACTCAAACCTCTGAAACCATGAGCCGAAATAAGTCTTTCCTCCTCTAACTTGTTCTTATCAAGTATTTTAGTCACTACAATAAAAAGCTGACTAATACAGGGAACAAAGATGGAGAACAGAGGAAAAAGCCTTTAAAATTTTTCTGTCCTTTTTCTTAGAAATTTGGTTCTTACAATGTATCTTACCATTTTAACAATAACGGAAAGTTAATTTTGTGACTCTATTTTCACCCTTAAAAACCCCTAACACTGTAGAATACATTTTTCTGAATTAATAATAAATGTCTCTGCAGTGCTAAAGCACTGAGACAGATATTTTGCTACATTATAAATAAACTGTGCTGCTGCTTTTGAAGTGGCTTTGAACATAAGTAACAACAAGATAATCACACATAAAGCCATTATATAAAATGCTCACTTCCACCTAAAAGATCCAAGTCTAAGAGTTAAAATCAGAGTTCAAACTTCTCCTGGTAAGTGATATGTATCCTGAAATACCAGAACTTTAGTAATCTAGCACCAGGGACTAATTTCAAGAGTATTATTGTTTTGAAAGTTTGAAAGAATTCTTTTAACCCAAATGAGCTATCCAGGATACATCCAGTACATAGTGTGTTTCCAACACTGTCTAACTCTCCATCCACAATGACTAAAAACACTTTGAGGATGTGGGAAACCATACCTGTAAGATGTCAGGATGTTCAGAGGTGGAGGTTTATCACTCTGGTTGTAAATGTCAGCAACAGGATTAGGAATGCTGTTCTTTGAAACCACCTGCTGATCTTGAACTGTAGAACTTTTGAAAGCTTTTTCATGTTGATGTCCTGTAGTGATACTGTTTAGAGCAAAGTCCCCCTAGTTAAATTATATAAGGATATATATATACATATATATATATATATATATATATATATATATATATATATATAATTATATAGAATTTTTAACCATTTAGGAATAAGTATCAATTGACCCACTATAGTAAACATCTCCTGTAATAACCAAATGATGGTTTTTTTAATTGTTCATTTAAAACCATGCTTAAAGAAAATGACCGTCCCTCCTCGCTTAGAGGTAACAGTTTTCTCTAAAATATGGTCAAATTATGGCTTTTCTTCCTCTGTAGAGATGAAATTTTTCACTGGACCTAAGTAGTAGAGCTTCAGATTCTTTAAACATTCCTTCTCAGAAACCACATGGGAATATAGTTATGAGTATAAAAAGGCATGTAAATACATAGATTTTGGCATCCGAGGGGAAAAACCTCAGTTAATAGTAGTTTAAGTATAATACCTTATACTTGTACAAAAATCGCACAAGTGTAAATAACACATTAAGATTTTACAACACTGACATTAAGGAAAGACAAAAAAAGTTTCTTAACATAAAGTCCTAGAAATTGAGTTGCTTGACTTATGAAACAAAACTATACAAAGGAGTGAAAATATCAGTGCTAGATATATTTCTTTCTTGTGTCTGTATAGCATTTACATTTTCATTTGTTCACTCATCTGACTTTGATATAAACTTTTTGTGGAGAGTACACTGATCCTATTAACCCACCAGCTTGGCCACCGAAACTAATTCAAGTTGTTATGTGACAAAACATTTTCCAGCCTTCACCCCCCAAGGAATATAAAAAGGTGAGCTATATTTCCTATATTTCAGTCAAATATCTCTTCCATTCTCATATCCATATGAAAGAAAATAATAAGATTAAAATCTTAATTCAAAAGGGATTGTAAAGATATGACACATACTATAAAATGTCATAAAATTTCACCTAGAGATTAACCTTTTCCAGCATAAAGTTTATCATAATCATTTCAATTCAAAAAGCCAACATAAAAACCTAATAAATTTGAATATTAAAAATCACATGTGCTGGGCTGGAGCTCAGTGGTAGAATACTGCCTGGCATGTGTTAGGCACTGGGTTCAATCCTCAGCACCACATAAAGATTAATAAATGAAATTAAAAAAAGGTTTTGTGTTCGTCTAAAAAAAAAAAACAATCACCTGTGCTATCAATTTTAAAACTGAATAATAGACTTAAGATGTTATGAATTCCTTATCTCAACTGACAAAATTGCCATTTAATTTTTTATTTTTAGTTTTTAAAAATATTTTTATTAGTTGTTGATGTTGATAGACCTTCATTTTATTTACTTATTTATCTGTGGTGCTGAGAATCGAACCCACTGCCTCACACATGCTAGGCAAGCACTCTACCACTGAGCCATAACTCCAGCCCTAAAAAATTCAAAAATCTGATTTAAAAGAGCATGTTTTTAGCTTCCTATTGTTGGAAAATTCAGAACATTCATAATGGATATTGATACTAATTTAACTTTACCTTTGAGCACGAACAAATATACTTTTTAAAATAATGAGAGATAAATTTCACAAATAAACTATGCTCTTTAACTTACAGCTTATTTTTATTGATACTACTATAAATAGGTAAAATACAAAAATCAAATGCTGGGATCATTTTAAAACAATGAGAGAAATTCTAAAATAATTTAGAAATTCTAAAAATAATCCATAACTTGAATGGTTTTCTCAAAGCAAATATGAATGGTGTATTTTGCAATTTTTTTAGCAAATTTATTCCAGTCTAATCTCAGTCTTTCATTCAAAAAATACTGAAAATGAAATTTTTAAAAAGGAATTACTGATGGTCTAAATTTTATTGCAACTGCCACAATTTTAGGAAATATAATCAAAATGATTTTCAGTTAACTTACATAGTGTTTGGATAATGTTATTTTAAAACCTGAGCTTAAAGGCCTTTGGTAACTGCTATTTCTGAGATTAATAACTTTTTTAAATTGGCAGAATCACCAAGATTATTCATAAGCATCAACCCTAACAATTAGGCTAAAGGTTTTACTCTTTGTCATCATAAACCTATGACCCTCCCTCTTCGTTGGACTATCTCTTTGGATGGTTCTGTTTTAGGCAAGAATGTATTTTCAAAACAACTACCATTAACCTATATTAGGACTTCTACTACTGAATATATTTGAAGAAGCCTTTAGAACAAATACTACATTTATATATAATTGTAATATATATATATATATATACATAAAATAGCAAATGCAAAATGCATGGTGTATGAGATAAACAAGATGTGAATCTTTTCATCACTAATTAACCCAATGTTGTAGGGTTTTCCTCACTATTCTTCTAGGAAACGATGAGATGAAATGTCAACATACTACCCCAAGGAAAAAGCAGTAATTACACTGCAATTAATTACTACCGTCTTGTCAACATCACTTCTAGCTCACTGCTTTCATGCAATTACCTACCCTCTTCGACTGTGGAATCCAGCTAGGTAATGTTGACAGCAAGGCCATCAGTTCTGTCTTAAAGAGAATTTGCTCTGATGTAGAAGTTGTTAGCCTCATTAAACAACTCACCAAATATGTCTTCAACATGTTTGCCTGTAGAGGAGAAGAAATGGAAAAAAGCCATCTGCTAAGGAGCTGTTGAGCTAGCCCCGCACAGCCACACCAGTGCTTATTAGTGTCAACACTCAGGGTCCTGTGCAAATGAGTGTAAAAATGAAGTATCACAGTCCACATCCTTAGAACTTTTGGAATTTATTAGATATTTATATAATTGAAAAGTGTCAGAACTCGGGGTGCCGAGAAGTGGCCAGCAAGCAGAGAGAAACAGCGCTGTTAATTCTGTGGAGTCCTGCCAGCTGTGCCCTCACTGACCTCCGGGCTGAGTTCGGGGTTTGAGACAGGGGAAGGAAGCGGTCCAATTCTATCCCCCACACTGGACAGTCCACCAAGGAAGCCAGTGGCCACCATCTTGGAGAGCTGACATCACCATCGCCAGTTTCCGACAGATTGCAGCAATAGAACAGGTGTGTGTTATTCAGCCCATCTCCCATACAGCAGAGAATTCGCATAAAATCTCTCCCCAGCTTTCCGGGGAAGGGATTATCAGAAGGAGCCTGCATAAAGACGTGGGGAAGGGTAAAGGCACCTGACCTCCAACTCCCCCTCCCATCAGCATCGAAAACAAAACCTGTCTTGCCAGTTCTAGGGGAGGGGCAAGCGGAAAAAATCAAAACAATAAGATGCTGGTTCCCAATAGCCACCCAACACACCCAGCAAACTGCAGGCCCAGAGTACAATTTGAACTGCCAAGAGGCATCACACTGGGGAAGGCCTGGCTAGCAGGAGAAGCCAGGGGACAAGAGACCAGGAATAAACTTAAGCTAACAGGTTTTTGAGAGACACCAGGGGGTTGGAGGGGGGGAGCGGCCTCACAAGAACTGTATCCTACAGCCAGAGGGCAAAATCTTGGACTGGAAGGCATAGCACCACCTACTGGAAGTGAAGAAAATTGAAGCCTAACAGTGCCCTTTTTTGTTTGTTTGTTTCTCTTTTCTCATTTTTTAATTCTTTAAGTTTTTAATTTTAAATGTTTTATTGTTAAATTATTTTTTTCTTCAATTGTATTTTTTCAATTGTAATGTTTATTTTACTGCATATTATTATTATTATTATTATTATCATCATCATCATTTCTTTTCTTTTCTATTCTTTTCTCTTTCTTTCTTCTCTCCCTCTCTTTTTCTTGGTTTGCATCCTTACCTTTTACCCATCTTTCCTCTTAAGCATGAACACCCAGATTACATATAACTTACTAAATGCAAATAGATGAATACTATGAATAGGTCTATAGTCTGCCTAAGCCCTTAACTACCTCCAAGTACTCCTGTCTATTTTCTTGTTAATATCCACCTGCATTTGAGCAACCCCCCAAAGAAGCTAACATATACTAACCTCCATATCATCAAATCACCCAACCTTAACATAAAATCCTAAATCCAAACCTCAATTCTCTATATGCCATCAAAATCTGAAGGCCTTTAGTGAAACTAATGAATTTATCCTTAAATCACAATTAAATCCAACATCTCTAAACATTGACTCCTAACACAAAGGAGAGATAGTGGAACTATAAAAACCAAAACAAATTTAAAGGAGAAAACAGAAACACAGCAGTCAAACAGAGTTGGAAAGTAACTTGAGCACCATGAAAAAACAAGGAAAAAAAGGAGTACAAACAATGCAGGACAATTTAAATACACAGGAGAACCTAGAGGCATCAGAAAAATGGACAGAGAAAGAACTCAAGGCATACCTAACTCAGATGGAATGGAATCTTAGAGAAGACTTTAGACAGCAAGTTCAAACAATGAAAGCATATTTTGAAAAGGAATTAAATAAGCAAATTCAAATGGCTAAGATCGAGCTCTACCAGGAAATAGAGATTTAAAAAAAAGAATCAAACAGTAATCCTAGAAATGCAGGAAACCATAAACCAAATTAAAAACTCAAAGGAGAATATTACAAATAGACTAGATCAAGTAGAAGCCAGAACATCAGATAATGAAGACAACATTTATCAACTTGAAAAGAATATAGTCAACACAGAAAGGATGCTTAAAATACACGAGCAATGTATCCAAGAGATATGGGATGTCATAAAAAAACAAACCTGAGAGTCATTGGGATAGAAGAAGGCATAGGGATTCAAACCAAAGGAATGAACAATCTATTGAATGAAATAATCCTAGAAAACTTCCCAGATATGAAAGATGGAATGGATTGCCAAATCCTGGAAGCCTACAGGACCCCAAACATTCAAAACCATAATAGACCAACTCCAAGACACATAATTATGAAGATATCTAACATACAGAACAAGGAGAGAATATTAAAAGCAAGGAGAGAAAGGAGGCAGATTACATTCAGGGGTAAACCAATTAGGTTAATGGCTGATTTTTCATCAGAGACATTGAAAGCAAGAAGATCCTGGAACAACATATTTCAAACACTAAAAAATAATGGATTCCAACCAAGAATACTGTATGCAGCAAAATTAAGCTTCAGATTTGACAATGAAATTAAAATATTTCATGATAAACAAAAGATAAAAGAATTCGCAGCCAGAAAACAAGCACTGCAAGGTATCTTGAGCAAAACACTACAAGAAGAGGAATTGAAAAACAGCACTCAAAACTAACAGTGGGAGGTAACTCAGTAAAGGGAAGGAAAAAAAATAACCAAAAAGGAAAAACTAGACATATTAAAATAAACAAATAAACAAGCATGACGAGTAGTACTAACCATATTTTAATAGTAACGTTAAATGTTAATGGCTTAAATTCACCAATTAAGAGACATAGGCTAATAACCTAGATTAAAAAAACAAATCCAACAATATGCTGCCTTCAGGAGACTCATATGATAGGAAAAGACATACACAGACTGACAGTGAAAGGTTGGGAAAAATCATACTACTCACATGGTCCTCGGAAGCAAGCAGGAGTGGCCATACTCATATCGAATAAAATCAACTTCAAACCTAAGTTAATCAAAAGGGATAAAGAAGGACACTATACACTGTTAAAAGGAACCATCCACCAACAAGACATAACAATTATCAATATGTATGCATCAAACAATGGTGCTGCAATGTTCATAAAACAAACTCTCCTCAAGTTCAGGAGTCAAATAGACCACAACACAATAATTAGGGGTGACTTCAACACACCACACTCTCCATTGGACAGATCCTCTAGACAAAAGCTGAATAAAGAAACTATAGAACTCAATAACACAATCAATAACCTAGACTTAACCGACATATATAGAATATACCAACCATTATCAAGTGGATACATGTTCTTCTCAGCAGCACATGGATCCTTCTCAGAGATAGACCATATATTATGCCAAAGGGCAACTATTAGTAAATATAAAGTTGTGGAGATAATACTATGCATCTTATCTGATCATAATGGAATAAAACTGGAAATCAATGATAAAAGAAGGAAGGAAAAATCCTGCATCACCTGGAAAATGAACAATATGTTACTGAATGATTAGTGGGTTACATAAGACATAAAAGAAGAAATCAAAAAATTCTTGGAGATAAATGAAAATACAGACACGACATATCAGAATCTATGGGACACAATGAAAGCAGTTTTAAGAGGGAAATTCATTTCCTAGAGTTCATTCCTCAAAAAAAGGGAAAACCAACAAATCAATGAACTCACACTTCATCTCAAAACCCTAGAAAAAGAATAGCAAAACAACAAATGTAGTAGAGGTCAAGAAATAATTAAAACCAGAGTGGTAATCAATGAAATTGAAACAAGAAAAAACATTGAAAAAATTGATAAAACAAAACGTTGGTTCTTTGAAAAAATAAATAAGATCGACAGACGCTTAGCCATGCTAACAAAGAGAAGAGAGAGAGCTCAAATAACTAACATACAGGATGAAAAAGGCAATATCACAACGGACACTACAGAAATACAGAAGATAATTAGAAATTATTTTGAAACCCTATATTCCAATAAAATAGAAGATAGTGAAGATATCAATAAATTTCTTAAGTCATATAATTTGCCCAGATTGAGTCAGGAAGATACACACAATTTAAACAGACCAATAACAAAGGACAAAATAGAAGAAGCCATCAACAGACTACCAACCAAGAAAAACCCTGGACCCAATGGAAATACAGCAGAGTTTTACAAAACCTTCAAAGAAGAATTAATACGAATACTTTTAAAATTATTTCAATAAATATAAAAAGAAGGAGCTCTTCCAAATTCATTCTATGAGGCCAACATCACCCTGATCCCAAAACCAGACAAAGACACTTCAAGGAAAGAAAACTACAGACCAATATCTCTGATGAACTTAGATGCAAAAATCCTCAATAAAATCCTGGCAAATCGAATACAAAAGCATATCAAAAAAATTGTGCACCATGATCAACTAGGATTCATCCCTGGGATGCAAGGCTGGTTCAATATATGGAAATCAATAAATGTTTTTCACCACATCAATAGGCTTAACCATAAGAACCACATGATCATCTCGATAGATGCAGAAAAAGCATTTGACAAAGTTCAGCATCTCTTTACATTCAAAAACTAGAAAAACTAGGGATAAAAGAAACTTACCTCAACATTGTAAAAGCTAGATATGCTAAGCCTCAGGCTAGCATCATTCTGAGTGGAGAAAAACTGAAGGCATTTCCTCTAAAATCTGGAACAAGACAGGGATGCCCTCTCTCACCACTTCTATTCAATTTAGTCCTCGAAATACTAGCCAGAGCAATTAGACAGACGAAAGAAATTAAAGGCATAAAAATAGGAAAAGAAGAACTTAAATTATCACTATATGTGGATGATATGATACTATATCTAACAGACCCAAAAGGGTCTACAAAGAAACTACTAGAGCTAATAAGTGAACTTAGCAAAGTGGCAGAATATAAAATCAACATGCATAAATCAAAGGCATTCCTGTATATCAGTGACAAATCTTCTGAAATGGAAATGAGGACAACCACCCCATTCACAATATCCTCAAAATAAAAATAAAATACTTGGGAATCAACCTAACAAAAGAGGTAAAAGATTTATACAATGAAAACTACAGAACCCTAAAGAGAGAAATAGAAGAAGACCTTAGAAGATGGAAAAATATACCCTGTTCATGGATAGGAAGAACTAACATCATCAAAATGGCGATATTACCAAAAGTTCTCTATAGGTTTAATGCAATGCCAATCAAAATCCCAACGGCATTTCTTGTAGAAATAGATAAAGCAATCATGAAATTCATATGGAAAAATAAAAGACCCAGAATAGCAAAAATAACGCTAAGCAGGAAGTGTGAATCAGGCAGTATAGCGATACCAGACTTCAAACTATACTACAGAGCAATAGTAACAAAAACAGCATGGTACTGATACCAAAACAGGCGGGTGGACCAATGGTACAAAATAGAGGACACAGAGACCAATCCACAAAATTACAACTTTTTTATATTTGATAAAGGGGCTAAAAGCATGCAATGGAGGAAGGATAGCATCTTCAACAAATGGTGCTGGGAAAACTGGAAATCCATATGCAACAAAATGAAACTGAATCCCTTTCTCTCGCCATGCACAAAAGTTAACTCAATATGGATCAAAGAGTTTGATATCAAATCAGAGACTCTGCATCTGATAGAAGAAAAGTTGGCTCCGATCTACATATTGTGAGATCGGGCTCCAAATTCCTTAATTGGACACCCATAGCACAAGAGTTAATAACTAGAATCAACAAATGGGACTTACTCAAACTAAAAAGTTTTTTCTCAGCAAAAGAAACAATAAGAGAGGTAAATAGGGAGCCTACATCCTTGGAACAAATTTTTACTCCTCACAATTCAGATAGAGCCCTAATATCCAGAGTATACAAAGAACTCAAAAAATTAAACAATAAGATAACAAATAACCCAATCAACAAATGGGCCAAAGACCTGAACAGACACTTCTCAGAGGACGACATACAATCAATCAAAAAGTACATGAAAAAATGCTCACCATCGCTAGCAGTCAGAGAAATGCAAATCAAAACCACCCTAAGATACCATCTCACTCTAGTAAGATTAGCAGCCATTATGAAGGCAAACAACAACAAGTGCTGGCGAGGATGTGGGGAAAAGGGTACTCTTGTACATTGCTAGTGGGACTGCAAATTGGTGAGGCCAATTTGGCAAGCAGTTTGGAGATTCCTGGGAAAGCTGGGAATGGAACCACCATTTGACCCAGCTATTGCCCTTCTTGGACTATTCCCTGAAGACCTTAAAAGAGTGTAATACAGGGATACTGCCACATAGATGTTCATAGCAGCACAATTCACAATAGCTAGACTGTGGAACCAACCAAGATGCCTTTCAATAGATGAATGGATTTTAAAAATGTGGCATTTATGCACAATGCTGTATTATGCAGCACTAAAAAATGACAAAATCATGGAATTTGCAGGGAAATGGATGGCATTAGAGCAGATTATGCTCAGTGAAGCTAGCCAATCCCTAAAAAACATATGCCAAATTTCTTCTTTGATATAATGAGAACAACTAAGAACAGAGCAGGGAGGAAGAGCAGGAGGAAAAGATCAACTTTAAATAGAGACATGAGGTGGGAGGGAAAGGGAGAGAAAAGGGAAATTGCATGGAATTGGAAGGAGACCCTCATTGGTATACAAAATTACACATAAGAGAATTTGAGGGGGAAGGGAAAAAATAAGAGAAAGAATTGAATTACAACAGATGGGGTAGCGAGAGAAGATGGGAGGGGAGTGGAGGGGGGATGTAGAGAATAGGAAAGGTAGCAGAATACAACAGTTACTAATATGGCATTATGTAAAAATGTGTATGTGTAATTGATATGATTCTGCAATCTGTATTTGGGGTAAAAATGGTAGTTAATAACCCACTTGAATTGAATGATGAAATATGATATGTCAAGAGTTTTGTAATGTTTTGAATAACCAATAAAAATGGATTTATTATTTCTGAAGATTTAACAAAGAGACATAAAATTTAGATCCTCTTACACTGAATTTCCAAATCCCAATACCTTCCTTTACACATTCAACAAATATTGAATATCTGCCTATTTCATGTAAGGACTTAACTTCTATGACAGAGATACCTATCATTTCTTTTTATTTTCTTTTTCCATCAATTTATTGCTCAAATAACAACCCAAACATTCCAGAAGAAAACTTCAATGGAGCAAGCATAACACTAATATTTTCTTGGTGATTTACAGTTTACTGAGCACTCTCATAGCCAGTTTCTGTTCTCATTGCTAAAATCCATCAGACTGTAAACTTCCAAAGAGCAAGAACCTTGTCTGTCTGCTCATTGTTGCAGGCCCAGTCCTAGAGCAAGGCTTCCGACACACATACCCCTTCAACAAGTAAATGAGTGAGGCCCAGAGGCTATCAGGGAATTACTGTTTTTCATTTTCCAGGTAATCAAACTGAGGATCAGAAAAGTAATCTTCCTAAATCTCCTGACTA
This sequence comes from Ictidomys tridecemlineatus, assembly GCF_052094955.1. Lineage (NCBI taxonomy): Eukaryota > Metazoa > Chordata > Mammalia > Rodentia > Sciuridae > Ictidomys > Ictidomys tridecemlineatus. The sequence continues at coordinate 31,255 of NW_027524288.1, read as the reverse complement.
GCAAGTGGCAAAAGCAGATGAAACAAAATCATGGTCTACTAACTTTTAGATCTATGCTTTTATCATTTATTTCACTGAATCTACTTGGCCACAATATACAGAAGAGTATGGCAGATCCTCAAAACATTAAACATAGAATACCAGTATGATCCAGAAATTTCAGTTCTGGGTACATGTCCAAAACAAGTGAAAACAAGGACTTGAGTAATACTTGTACACTTAGGTTCATTGAAGTGTTAGCCACAACAACCAAGAGGTGGAAGCAACCCATATGACCATCAACAGGTGAAAGGATACACAAATGAAATATTCAACATTCAAAAGGTAGAAATTCTGACACATGATACAACATGGATGAGCCTTGATAACAAAAAGATAAATACTGTGATTTTACTCAGATGAAGTACTTAGAGAAGTTAAATTCTTACAAACAGAAAGTAGAATGGTACTTGCTAGGGGTTGGGGGAAGAAGGGAATGGACGTTGTTTAATGGGTACAGAGTTCAGTTCTTCCACAAGATAAAAAAGTTCTCAAGATCTACTGCACAATTTGAACATTCCAACAGTATTGAAGTGTACACCTAAAAATGATTAAGATGGTAAATTTTGAGTTATGCATATTTTATCACTATTAAAAATGAAAATTTTGGCTGTGGCTGTGGCTCAGTAGTAGAGCGCTTGCCTAGCATGTGTGAGGCCCTGGGTTTGATTCTCAGCACTGCATAAAAATAAATAAAATAAAGGTCCATTGACAACTAAAAAGTTTTTTTAGATGAAAATTTTAAAAGTTTCAGAAGAAAATCATAAAAATTAAGGATTCTACACTGAAACAAACGTCTCTTCCCCTCTTTACTCTGAACTGTTAACAGCCTCTTTCTCTATTTCTTCTGCAGTAAAGACTCCAAATAACAACCCAAACATTATGGTTTTTTATCTCTTTTTTTTTAATGTGGTGCTGAGGATCAAAGACAATTCCTCTCATGTGCTAGGTAAGCACTTCACCAATGAGCTACAACCCCAGCTCTTGTTTATTTAGTTTGATAGTAGGGTATAAGGTGGTGAGAGAGATTTCAGTTATTTTTAAGATGACTAAAATCACAGCAGATTTGTTAGAAAAGAAAAATCAGGTAAAGTGCTTAGATTTTGGGCTGTCATTGCATGCATTGTAAAGCTAGTGATTTAGTGATTAGTTTAAGAAAGACAGTGAAGGCAGTTGACAGTTGATAGGGGGGGCTTGCACAAAAGGCAGAGATATGGTGGGAGGAAGCAAGTGGGTTTAGGGACTGCAAGAACAATGTTGTATTGATAGAACAATTATCAAGCAGAAATTTGGTCATAGGACTTGCCAGATGATACTGAGTGGCTTATGTTCTATCCAAGTCCCTTTCCCCATTCTTCCTGGCATTTTTGCCCTATCACTCTATGAAACAGTTCTCCTGCCTCAGAAGACCACTTCCTTTTTGAGTCAAGGGCCAATTCTGGGCCTTATCTGGTCCAAAGGTTGCCATGTCCCCCTTTGCCAAGTCTGCTCACTCGCCTGCCTCACACCTAAATCCTATCTGTTGGCTCCTCCTCAGCTTCCTCCCCTGCTCAGACTAGAAACTTCTTCATATAAACCCAGGGCTCAGGGTCTTGGGGTTTTACTTTTATTTAATAGAAGTTCTTTTTGCTATTTGGCAAAAGAAAAAAAAAGCTATTTGTTCTTAAGCCTAGTGTTTCAATATTTCCAAGAAATTTGCTCTTAAAAACTAGTGACAGGGGCTGGTGGCTATAGCTCAGTGGCAGAGCGCTTGACTAGCATGCATGAAGCACTAGGTTCAATCCTCAGCCCAACATAAAAATAAACAATAAAATAAAGGCATTATGTCCATCTACAGCTACTAAAAATATGGAAAAAAACTACTGACAAAAATAGATCTCCATGTCAAATATTTCAATCTCCTCCCTTTCCTGTCAACATTCGCTTGGGCATCTAATCCAGTCTAATGGCTTCAAATACTCTCTCAGTGCTTATAACTCCTCACTTCTATTTCAAGGTGCACTCCGCCTGAAAGGCACACTCATATATTACACTTCTACTGAACAATATCACCTGGGTGTCTAATGAACAATCCAAACTCATGTTCCAGAACAGAATTCCTCATTTTCCTTCCCAGCCTGCTCCTTTCATCATCTTCCATGCTTGAAAAGTGACAAGTGCATCCTTCTTGTTACTCATGCCACAGCCTTAGGGGTCATCCTTGACTCATCTTGTTCTCTCCCATCTGTTGACTCTCCAGCAAACTCTCCCCAAGCATACTTTTGCAGAATAGACCCAGAACCTGACCATCCTGCACCACCTCCCTGAATCCCGCCCTGATCCAAGTCACACTCACCTTTCCCCTGGATATCACTTACTGCCAAGGAATTCACTTCCCATTATTCGCCCAGACACATGCCCTCTTCAGATCACTTCCTATAGAGCAGCAGAGTTATCTTATCAACCTTAAGTTAGATCCTGGTTCTTTTCTGCATTCTTAAGTCCTTTCTGTTCCTTGCAATCTCACTTAAACTAGAAGCCAAAGACCAGGAAATGACATACAGTTCTCCATGATCTGGCTCCACTTACTCTCCTGGCCTCATCTCCCATACCCCTTTGTGCGCACATTCCATTCCCATACACTGGCTTCCTCGCTGCTTCTCAGACATGCCAGGGTACTCCTTCTCCCCACTCTTTTGCACTTCCTATTCCTTCTGCCCAGGTCATTTCTGTTTAGCTCTCTCACTTCATCCAGCTCTATGTTCAAATGTCACCTTCTAAATGAGACTTTTTAGCAACCCTAGCTAACTGTATCACCTCATCACATACAGCATCACACACCCTCCCTTATCTTCTTATTACTGGAGTTTTCTCTTTAGTGCTTATTACCATGCAATCAAGTATGGTATTTTATGTGTTCTCACAATTTATCATCTGTCTTCCCCACTAAAACATATAATCCATGAAGACAAGAATTCTCCTCAGTTTTGTGCACTGCTCTATCTTTATTTATTTATTTATTTATTTATTTATTTTCATTTTTTTAATTTATTTTTTTAATTTTATTTATTTTTTTATTGTTGGTCGTTCAAAACCTTACACAGTTCTTAGGTTTTCAGAAAATATTTTGGAATATATGAATAAAAATGCATTGACTGAGTCATCACCCAGTTAATTTAAAACTGACCCTTCAGGATGCAGACTAGGGTCTGTAAGAATAGATGTCCTCTCTGGGCTCCCACAATACTCTAATCCTACCTGAATCCCATGACTCTCATAACTCTAGTCTATTTCCCTAAGCTCTTAAAGCATTAGTTAAGCTTTTGACCTCTATATTGCTTTTGCTAAGCAAAAACTGTCTGTCACTGAGCAAAAACAGTGATCTAAACCAGTGTCTTCTTGTTAACAAGTACACAGCCAGCTAATGTTCTCTGCTTGAAGTTTGGAAAATGCTGAGCTAAACAGATTAAACATGTTCCTATCCCTTAGGGCATCTCAAAATCTTTAACAGGTTAATATGTGTATGTGCTGGGAATCTGCAAGAGGATTCTAGCCTATCATGCTTTCAAAGTGACCTGGCTTAGAAACACCTAGTCACATCTTTCAGAACTGCTGTTTTATAACACTGTCTTGGTAAATGCTGGGTGCCTTGCAGATGAGCACGTGTTCCAAATGCTTTCGTATCCAGTGGTTAGTTCTTTATTTCTGAATATGTGACATAGTCAGGTGAAACTAATTTTTGTTTTCCTACTTGACAATTCATAATTCATTATATATTTTATATAAATATATACTGCCGCAGTCCGGCTGCAGCAAAATAACCGGGGGGTGATGAGCAACTTGTGTACATTGATACAGCAGGAGTAGGAGCCATTTATTGTAGGACAGGAATGGTATTTATACATTCCACACAGCTTATCTAATTAACATAAACTAAATACATCAGTCAACCAATAAGGAATCTCCACACTTAATGGCTCGTTGGCTTTACTTCACAAACCACTCCCTCTGGCAAAATGCCAGTCGCCATCCAGACTTGTTTACAGACTTTAACAATATACATATATATTCCATGCAATCTCACAATCTCCTATCCTTTCCCCTTTAGCTACACAGAAGACTAATTTATAGGGAGAACATAGATCTCCAAAAAGATGGGAAGTATGCCACAGCCTCTTGCAAAAGTTATAGCAGCATTTGCAAAGCATTGTGACTATTATTGAGAAAAACCCTCTGTACTCTCTGCTAGATGCTATGTAAGCAGAAAAGAATAAGTAACATGTGTCCTCTCCTATCAATGCATAGCTCTATTTGAAAAGCAAGAAATTGATACTATAGTTCCACTTGGAAGCTCTCGATTCCCAGAGAAACACAAAAATTAAATACTTGTATAATTAATATTTTGCCAGCTGCTGAAAGCTGACAAGTGACTAAGAGGAAGGAAATGGAAGAAGTTGTATTTTTTGATGAACAAGAATAAAGTGTTGCAATTATAGTCTTCAGTTTTGCAAACAGCGACAGATTTTAAAAGCAGAACCCTAACTCACTCTTTCAATGGCAAGTCTATTAATAGTTAAACTGAAATAATTCTGGATTGAATTAGTAACCATACTGAGGGAAATGTAATTTACTCATTCATTACTGGCAAAGGTTACAATTCTGGACTTATTCATACCATATGAACTTGTTTCCAGATTGAGAAATCTATGTTCAAATTACCCCCACATAAAAATGTTGCATGGATTTCAACAATATTCTTTCTAAGCATTTTATAGGATGGCAATGAACACTGGTTATTAAGCATACTCAGTTATTCAGCAAACATTCATTAAGCACACACTATGTGAGAGGCATTATCTCAGTGGACTGAAGAAACACAGCAGTGAACACAGTCAAAGTCCCATGAAGCACATATTACAGTTGGGGAAAACAGACAATTAAAGAGATAATGTGACAGCTGATAACTAACACCCTGAAGAAAACAGCAGGAGACTAGAGAGTGGTAGAAGATATTCTATAGGAGTATACAGGGGAAGAATCTTCCAGGCAGAAGACAGAAACATGCTTGGTATGTGTGAGCAATATCAAGGAGGCCAATGTGGCTGGAAGCCAGTGAGTGATGGAGAAGAAAAATAAATGCCCTCCCCTTTAAGGGGTGGGTGACTACAGTGGGAGTAAAGAGACCATCTGGGAGGATCCTGACTAGCAGGTGAGAGGTGATGGTGACTTAGACTAGAATAGTAGCAGTGAGACAGATTGGCAAATATTTTAAATATAACTGACCTCATTTGCCATTGGATTGGATATCTGTTATAAGAGACAGAAGAGACAATTCAAAAGCAACTGGTAGAGTAGAGTGCTTATTTGATAAGACAGAGGGGTTGGGGAAAAGGAAAGGAAAATAATGATAAATTTAGTTTTAGACAAGTTGAATCTGAGATGCCCATTAGAAATTCAAGATGCTATCAAATGGGTAGCTGTATACGTGAGTTTGAAGTCTAGGGGAGAGATCAGAAATGAACATTTGGAAGTCATAGTATAAAGATAGTATTTCAAGCCATGACACTGGAAGAGCTTGTCTAGTTGAATGGGAACAGGCAGAGAGGAATTTCAATGACTGACCTTTGGAGCACACCTGTTGAGAGCCACAGCCGAAGGGGCTCCAGCAACTTCCAGCTGCCAGCAAACTTCCAGCTGCCCGCTGATGATTGGCTCACAGCGGCCCCAGCAACATCTAGCTTATTGGCTCCTCTCAGTGATGCTCATTGGGCTGTTTCCCTGACCTTTCAGACCACGGAGCTGCTCATTGGGGGACTTTTTTGGCTCCACCCATGCGACCCAGCCAATCGGCCTCAAGAGAAAGAGGATTGTGGGAGGTGGTGAGGCTTGTGGTTGAGAGAGAGGCTTGGGGGAAGCCGGTGGTGACAATTGGGCTTTGAGGGTTTTTCCTGAGGAGCTGTTTTGTTTGGCCTGTGTGGTTCTAAAAATAAAGTTCATTTATTTTGACAAGTGGCTCCTGAATTGTGCCCAGCCAGACTTCGGCACACACCAACTTACAGGGTTTGGGAAGACCAATAAAGGAAAGTAATGACAAATACCTGTAATGCACAAGAAACACCAAAGTGAGGTAGTCCAGAAGCCAGATGAAAAAGTCTCTTCAAAGACAAGAAGTTATCAATAGTCCATTGCTACTAACAGATTAAGTCAGGACTGCAATTGATCGCTAGAGTCAGCAACTTGGAAGGCACTGATAATGTTGACAAGCACAGTTTCAAAAGAGTAGGAAGGATAAAACTTTAACTGTGACAAAGACAATAACAAAAACAGAGATATTGGAGAAATAAATAGTTCTTTGAAGGACTATTGCTGTGAAAGGAAGCAAGAAATAGGACAACAGGAAGAGGACAATCTGGAGTTTTAGCTGGAAGATTCCCTACATGTTATATTTAATAAGAAGGGTATATATAAATGGGGGTTGGGGGAAGATGCAGAGAAGAATAAAGGAAGGTAAATGTAGTCCTAGAGTAAGCACAAGGGTGTGGGATCCAGTGCTCAAGTGGAAGAGATGGTTTGGATAGAAGTAGGAACAAGTTATCATTTTAAAGGAGGGTGACCAGGATACACCAGTACACAGCCCTCATAGTGGGTTGATATGTCAGAACACAGATGTCAATATTTTCTGATTGCTTTTATTTTACCAATAAAATAAGCAGAGTGGTAATCAGAGTGGGGTAGTACAGGATTAAGGAGAAGATATGAAATAAGCACTCTGATAAGAATACCAAAACAAAGAAATTATATCAATATTGTTCAGCAACACTAAGAGTTCACATGAACAAAGTGCATATGATTTTAGATCTTCATTTTTTAATATAAGCATTTAAAGCTGCAAATTTCCCTCTAAACATTTAACTAAATCTCACAAATACACTGATATTTTTGTGTTTAATTACCACTAGAAATAATATCTAATTTCTGTTTTGAAATATTTGTTGACCCAGTGAGTAAAAAGATACTGCTTGACTTTCCAGTAATTGAGAATTATCTAAAACTATTATTATTATTCCATTATCATCACATTCTATATAGTGATCTTTTTTTAAACTTATTCTTTTGCAGCCTAGCATATGTTCCATATTGGTGAAGTTCCATGGGAAATTAAAAGAATGTGCATTCCACAGTTTGAGAGTTCAGTATATACACATCAACTACGTTAGATTGGTTGGTAGTGTTCAAACCTTCTACATCATTCATTCATGCATGGAATTCATAGCTTAAAAGATGAAAAAAAAGTCAATGAATAAATGACTTAACATTACATTTCAAAGCCTTAGAAAAAGAAAAACAAATCAACACCACAAGTAGTAGAAGACAGGAAATAATTAAAATCATACCTGAAATCAATGAAATTGAAATAATCAAACCAAAAAAACTGAAAAAATTGACAGAACAAAAGTTGGTTCTTTTAAAAATAAGTAAAACTGACAGGCCCTTAGCCATGCTTATGAAGAGAAGGAGATATAAAACTCAAATTACTAACATATGTAATGAAAAAGGAAATATCACAAAAGACACTACAGAAATTCAGAAGATAATTAGAAATTATTTTGAAAACTTGTACTACAATAAAATAAAAAATATTGAAGGCATCGACAAATTTCAAGACACATATATTTTGCACAAATTGAATCAGGATGATACACACAATTTAAACAGATCAATTTCAAGCAAGGAAATAGAAGATGCCATCCCAGAAGCGTACCAACCAAGAAAAGTCCAGGACCCAGTGGATACACAGCCAAGTACTATAAGAACTTTAAAGAAGAACTAATACCAATGCTTTTCAATTTATTTCAGGAAATAGAAAAAGAGACAGAACTTCCAAACTCATTCTATAAGGCCAATATTACCCTGTTTCCAAAACCAGGCAAAGATACATCAAAAAAAGAAAACTTCTGACCAAGAGCTCTATTGAACATAGATGCAAAAATTCTCAATAAAATTTGAATACAAAAACATCAAAGAGTTAGTGCACCACGATCAAGTGGGATTCATCCCAGGGATGCAAGTGTGGTTCAACATGTGGAAATCAATAAACATAATTCATCACATCAAGAGACTTAAAGATAAGAATTATAGGATCATCTCAATAGACACAGAAAAAGCATTTGACAAAATACATCACTGCTTCATGTTCAAAACACTCAAAAATTTAGGGATAACAGGAACATATCTCAACATCGTAAAGGCTACCTATGCTAAGCCACAGGCGAATATAATTCTAAATGGAGAAAAAATGAAGATATTCCCTTTAAAATCTGGAACAAGACAGGGATGCCCTCTTTCACCACTTCTATTTAATATAGGTCTTGAAACACTGGCCAGAGCAATTAGACAGATGAAAGAGATTAAAGTGATACACATAGAAAAAGAAGAACTGAAATTAGCACTATTTGCTGGTGATATGATTCTATACATAGAAGACCCCCCAAAATTTCACCAGAAAACTTCTAAAACTAGTAAATGAATTTAATGAATTCAGCAAAGTAGCAAGATATAAAATCAACATCATAAGTCAAAGGCATTTCTGTACATCAGTGACAAATCCTCAGAAGAGAAATGAGAAAAACTGTCTCATTTACAATAGCCTTAGAAGAAATAAAATACTTGGGAATCAACGAAAGAGTTGAAAGACCTATACAGTGAAAACTACAGAACCCTAAAAAAAGAAATCAAAAAAGACCTTAAAAGATGGAAAGATCTACCTTGCTCTTGGATAGGAAAAAATTGATATTATCAAAATGTCCATACTACCAAAAGCACCGTATAGATTTAATACAATTCCAATCAAAACCCTATGGCATTCCTCACAGAAATAAACAAAAAAGCAGTCATGAAATTCATATGGAAAAATAAGAGACCCAGAATAGGAAGAGTGAAGCAGGTGGCATCACTATACCAGATCTCAAACAATACTACCAAAGCAATAGTAACAAAAGCAGCATTACATTGGCACCAAAACAGACTGATAGACCAATGGAACAGAATAGAGGACACAGACTCTAACCCACAAAACTACAATATTTGACAAAGGTGCCAATTGGAGAAAAGAGCCTCTTTAAGAAATTGTTCTGGGAAAACTGGAAATCCATATGCAACACAATGAAATTAAACCCCTATCTCTCACCATGCACAAAACTCAACTTAATATGGTCAAGGACCTAGGAATAAAACTAGAGACTCTGTGTTTATTGGAAGAAGAAGTAGGCCTAATCTCTATCATGTGGGATTATGCCCCAACTTCCTTAATAGAATCCTATAGTGCAAGAATTAAAACCAAGAATCAATAAATGGAATGGACTCAAACTAAAAAGTTTCTTGTTAGCAAAAGAAACAATCTTTGAGGTGAATAGAGAGACTACATCTTGGGAACAAATTTTTACCCCTCACACATGAGATAGAGCACTAATCTCTAGGGTATATAAAGAACTCAAAAAGCTAAACACCAAAAAAAAAAAAATCAATAAATGGGCCAAGGATCTGAAGAAACATTTCTCAGATGATACACAATCAACAAATATATAAAAATGTTCATCATTGCTAGCAATTAGAGAAATGCAAATCAAAACTACTTTAAAATTTCATTTCACTCCAGTCAGAATGGCAGTTATTATGAATACAAACAACAATATGTGTTGGCGAGGATGTGGGGGGAAAAGGTACATTCATACACTGCTTGTGGGACTGCAAATTGGTACAGTCATTATGGAAATCAGCAATGATATTCCTTAGAAAATTGGAAATGGAATCACTAACCCAGATGTCCCTCTACTCAGTATATACACAAAAGACTTAAAACCAGCATATTTTATTTATTTATTTTTATGTAGTCTATCAACAACTAAAAAAAATATTTTAAAAAACAGCATATTACAGGGACACAGCCACATCAATGTTTATAGCTGCACAATTCACAATAGCTAAAATGTGGAACCAAGCAAGATGCCCTTCAATGGATGAATGAATGAAAAAAAGTTAGTATTTGTACACAATGAAATATTACTCAGCAATAAAAGAGAATAAAATCGTGGCATTTGCAGGTAAATGGATGAAGTTCAAGGAGATAATACTAAGTGAAGTTAGCTAATTCTAAAAAAAACAAATGCCGAATGTTTTCTCTGATATAAGGAGACTGATTAATATTTGGGTAGGGAGGAGGAACATGGGAGGAATAGACAAACTCCAGATAGGACAGAGGGGTGAGAGGGGAAGAGAAGAGGCATGGGGTTAGAAATGATGGTGGTATGTGATGGTCATCATTATCCAAAGTGCATGTATGAAGACATGAATTAGTGTTAATATACTTTCTATACAACCAGAGATATAAAAAATTGTGCTCTATATGTGTGATATGAATTGTTATCCATACCGCTGAAATATATAAATTTAAAAAATTAATAATTGAAAAAAGACTGGGCACCCTGGTATCTTTTAAATCTCACATTTGTCCTAAGTCTCCAACAACTCAGCAATCACAGCACAGGCTTTTCAGCCTGGAATGGTCCTCCTTTGCTTCTGTGTGTGAGTTTCTGCCTGATTCTCTGTATCTGCATCTGGCTGATTTGGGGTATCAGTTTGTCCTTCGACCCTAGTTCTGTGATGATCTAAGAAAGGTGGTTTTTATTTTGTTAAAAGTAACTTAATAATTATTTCTATAATGCCCCGAAGAAAGTATTTCCAATATTCCAGGTTAAATGGTGGATCAATAGATTTGACTGGTTCCCATATAATCCTGCCTCTCGTAAGGCTAGGGGAACTCATCTTACACTGCCCTCCAATTCTTTGGCTAATGGGTCTTTTTTTCTTAAATAGGGTGAGAATCATTAATCTGAAAATCTGAAATACCCCAAAACCTGAAATTTTTTGAGTGCTAATTGATGCCACACATGAAAAAGTCCACAGCTGACTTCAAGTGATGGGTCATAATTGAAGTGCAAATGTACTAAAAATACTTGTATAAATGTACCTGCAGGTGATGTATATAAGAAACATAAATGAAATTCCTGTTTAGACTTAGTCCTATCCCCAAGGTTAACTCATTATGGATAGGCAAATATTAAAAAATCTGAAATCTGAAATACTTCTGAATTCACAAGGAAAACTCAACCTATAGTCTCCTAAATATATGGTATATCCTTCTTCCCTTCAATAACCTTCTACCTTATTCATGAGAAACACCAACACTTATTTAAGTCTTGAAGCATTAGATCTTCAAAAACTCTTTAAGATTAATAGGGACAGATGAAGACACAGAGATTCAAACCAAAAGAATACACAATCCTTTTAATGATATAATACCAGAAAATTTCCCAAATCTGAATAATAAAATGTAAAATCAACCACAAGAGGCTTATATGACCCCAAATGTACAAAATTAGAGCAGATCCACACCAAGGCACATTATAATGAGAACTGAATCATGAGGGCATATACAAATTAAACAGATCAATTTCAAGAAATGAGATTGAAGATGCCATCAAAAACCTACCAACAAAGAAAAGCCCAAGACCAGATGGATTCATAGCTGAGTTCTATAAGACCTTCAAAAAAGAATTAACACCAATGCTCCTCAAATCATTTCATGAAATAGAAAAGTAGGGAACTCTTCCAAACTCATTCCATTAGGCTAGTATCACCCTGATACCAAAACCAGACAAACAGTATCAAGGAAACAAAACTTCAGACCAATGTCTCTGATATATATAAATGCACAAATTCTCAATAAAATTCTGGAAAATTGTATTCAAAAAATTCTAAAAAAAATAGTGTACCATAATCAAGTGGGGTTCATCCCAGGGATGGAAGCTTGGTTCAACATATGAATATCATTAACATAATTTATCACATCTATAGACTTATAGAAAAAAATCATATCTCAATAGATTCAGAGAAAGAATTTGACAAAATACAGCACCCCTTCATGTTCTAAACACTAGAAAGACTAGGGATAGTAGGAACACATCTGAACATTGTAAAAGCTATCTATACTAAACTCAAAGTCAACATCATTCCACATGGATAAATACTGAAAGCATTCCCTCTAAAAACTGGAACAAGATAAGGATGCTCACTTTCACCATTTTTAATCAATATAGTCCTTTAAATTCTAGACAGATCAATTAGACAGATGAAAAAAATTAAAAGGGATACAAGTAGGAAAAAAAAGAATTCAAACTATCGCTATTTGCCGATGACAATTCTATATTTAGAAGATTCAAAAAATTCCACCAGAAAACTTCTAAAACAAATAAATGAATTCAGCAAAGTATCAGAATATAAAATCAATACCCAAAGTGCATCAGTGGTTTCATCACTAAAAGAGAAATTTGGAAAACTACCCTACTCACAATAGCCTTAAAAAATACTTGTGAAGAAATGTAGCAAGAGGTGAAAGACCTTTAAAATGAAAACTACAGAACACTAAAGAAAGAAATTGAAGAAGACCTTAGAAGATGGAAAGATCTCCCATGTTCTTGAATAGAAAGAATTAATATTGTCAAAATGGCCATATTACCACAAACATTATACATGTTTACTGCAATTACAATTAAAATCCCAATAACATTCCTCATAGAAATAGAAAAAGCAATCATGAAATTAATTTGAAAAAATAAGAGACCCAGCATAGCCAAAGCAATCCCTGGCAAGAAGAGTGAAGCAGGAGGCATCAGAATACCAGACCTTAAACTAAACTACAGAAATATAGTAATAAAAATGACATGGTATTGGCACCAAAATAGACGTATAGACCAATGGTACAGAATAGATGACACAGAGACAAGCCCACATAAATACCATTATCTTGTACTAGACAAAGGTGCCAAAAACATACCTTGGCGAAAAGATCACCTCTACCACAAATGGTGCTTGGAAAACTGGAAACCCATACTCAGCAAAATTAAATCATTATCTCTGCACAACACTCAACTCAAAGTGGAGCAAAGACCTAGGAATGAGACCAGAGACCACTGTGCCTAATACAAAAAAAAAGTAGGCCCAAATCTTCATAATGTCGGATTGGGTCCTGATTTCCTTAACCAGACTCTGAAAGCACAAGAAATAAAATCAAGCATTAATGAATAAGCAAAAGAAACAATGAATAATGTGAAGAGACAGCCTACAGAGTGGGAGAAAATCTTTACTACATGCACATCAGATAGAGCACTAATTTCCGGAATATATAAAGAACTCAAAAAATTTAACACCCAAAAGTAAATTACCCAATCAATAAATGGACTAAAGAACTGAACACACACTTCTCAGAAGAAGATATACAATTGATCAACAAATATATGAAAAATGTTCAATTTATCTAGCAATCAGAAAAATGAAAATCAAAACTACTCAAAGATTTCATCTCACTCCAGTCAGACTGGCAATTATCAAGAATACAAGCAATAATAAGTGTTGGCGAGGATGTGGGGGAAAAGGTACACTCATACATTGATGTTGGGACTACAAATTAGTACAACCACTCTGGAAAGCAGTACAGAAATTCCTTAGAAAATTTAGAATGGAACCACCATTTGACCAAGCTATCCAAGCCTTTGGTCTTTACCTAAATGACTTAAAATCAGCATACTACAGTGATGCGGCCTCATCAATGTTCATAGCAGCTCAATTCATAATATAGCTTAACTATGGAACCAACCTAGATGCCCTTCCATAGATGAATGAATAAAGCAACTGTGGTATATATACACAATGGAATATTACTCAGCCTTAAGAGTACTGAAATTATGGCATTTGCAGGTAAATGTATGGAGCTGGAAAATATCATGGTAAGCAAAATAAGCCAACCCCCCCCACAACAAAGGCTGAATGTTTCCTCTGATAAGTGGATACTGAACTATAACGGGGATGGAGCAGGTAGGGAAGAATGAAGGAACTCTGGATAGGGCAGAGGGGAGTGAGCAGAGGGTAGGGAGCCTGTGGGTGGGAAAAAATAGTGAAGTATGATGGACACTACAGGTATGATTATAGGACTGGTGTGACTCTGCACCATGTACAGCCAGAGGAACGGGAAGTTGTGTTCCATTTGTGTACAATGTGTCAAAGTGCATTCTACTGTCATATATAAGTAATTAGAAAAATTTTTAAAAAACCTTCATAAATTCTTGTTGTGCTTCTTGCATCAACTTCTGTGCAGATATATCAATATCTTAACTTACCCTTACCCTTAGTTTTAACCTACACAGAAAAACACTTGTGATCTTTAACCTTTATAATGTGTGTTTTATCCTTTTCCTCCCCCCACAAAAAATCCTGTTTGGATAAAAACATCTAAGAAATCTATAAATTGAATGCCTTCAAAATATTTAAACCTCTACTCTCAGTAGTACTGCACTGAGAGGAATTAACTCAGGTCCAAATTTCAGCTCCAAAAAGAGAGCAAATGCATAAGAGTGCAAGCCTATAAAATCAAAGTACAAACCTTTAAGAAATAAGAGTTTGAGCCCTTAAGAAAGAATATTTATGTCAATTCAGCATTCAGTTTGATATGAAATATATTGTGTACCTCCAGGAGAATTAATAAAAACAATCACTTTTTAAAGTATATGAGAAGAAAATAGACTCCTTTCTCATTTATATAATTACACCAAACATGGAAATTAGGGAAAAATTGATTTTGTAATGATTACAAAAAAAGAGAGGCAAATTTAAAATTAATAGACTTATAGAATTTTAGGCAATTTTTGGAGATTCTTTTTGTTCATTATGAGAAGTCTGGATTATTAAGATACAAAACAAGTATATTTAAACATCATAAACAACCAATACATTTGTAGCTATTTTGTATAATAATTTATAAGTGCCCCTGCCCCTGACAAAGAAATAACTTCTACGTTCAAGAGTAGAAAAAAAGACTAAATCATAAAGAATGACTTCATGGCATTTGTTAGTAAATGGATGAAACTGGAGATTATCATGCCAAGTGAAATAAGCCAGTCCCAAAAGTCAAAGGTCAAATGTTTTCTCTGATAAGCAGGAGTTAATCCAACATAAAAAGGGAGGCATAAAAAAAGAGAAGATAATACCAGTTGAGCAGACAAAGGGGAATGAAGGAAAGGGAGGAAGGATGGACAGAGAAAAACGGTGAAATGAATCTGACCTAACATTCCTATTTATATGTTTGAGTATACTGCAATGAATCTCACCAGAATATACATCCACTATACACAAATTATAAAAAAAAATCAGATTCCACAAAGTTACATCAAATTCCTATTCTATTAAAAAATTGAACCAAGTAAAAACCCACAAGTGACAAAAGCAGAATACTATACTAATGATATGATGCAAATGCAAAATAAATATTCTCATAAAATTGTTTTCAAAAACAAACAAATTAAAAAACCCCAAAATATCAACATAGGGATTTTAGGTTAGAGAGATTATGAACTACTACTAGGCATTTCTGATTGTTCTCTGTGATTTTATATCTTAAACAATAACAACATCATGGATTTGGTTTATAAAATGACTGAAATAAACTTCATTTGTAAAAAAGAAAGACAAAAATGTCTAAATAATATGGCATATCAATATAATAATCTCCAGTTATTAAAAACTGTGTCTTAAAAGAATCAATAAAAATATATACACTATTTAGTAATTATGGGCTACAATGCCATTTCTTCCTTGATACCATTTTTATAAAGATAAACGTATGAGTATGTACATATATAATACACACAGATAAAACATTATCAATACTTTTCTATGATTAATGCAATTTATTCATTTTTTCCTTTGCATATTTTTACGTTAAATTTTCTATATCACCTTAATAATATCATCAAATATAACCAATCACTTTGTGTGGAGGAGGGACATGCTAATTCTTACTCCTTTCTTGTTTTGTTTTTGGTACCAGGGACTATATGCAGAGGTACTTTACCACCGAGCCATAGCCTAGCCCCTTCTTATATATTTTATTTTGAGACAGGATCTCACTAACTTGCTTAGGGCCTTGCTAAATTGCTGAATCTGACTTTGAACATTTGATCCTCCTGCCTCAGAGGAGCAGGAGGGAGGAGCTGCTGGGATTTACAGGCTTGTGTGGCTCTTATTGCTTTCTTTGTGATATCATATTAAGAGGAGAAAGGGGAAGATAGCTATTATCTCAAGAACAAAGAAAAGTAATAAAAACCAACTTATGAGGTATAAAAATAATTTGTGTCATCCTTGGCACAAATGTCATATTTTCTGATCTCCTTTTGAAAGTAAAGTATATTAAAATTACATTAGAATATCTTTAAGAATTTGATTGCAATATACTATAATTTTAATTGAGCAACTAGCTGACAGGAGTAAGAGCACTCAGATTATTAATCAAGGAAATGACAAAAAAGCAATCTTGATTTAGTGTTAATTGCTGCACTAAACTGTCATTACTTGAAGAAAAAATATCAATGTCCGCTAGATGGAAACCAAGTGACACATTATTAATGAAAATTACCAAAAATATAATACAAAATAAAAAGCAAGTGGCTTTTCTCCACCATGCCATTTCTCTGATCTTTCATATTTGATAGTTTGAAATAATGAGAAAAATCTGAAAGCCAATAAAGACTATTTTTTTTTATTTTACTGGATGAAGTTCTGAAAGCCTATGATCCTTTAACTATAAGGCTGCTCAGGTTACAAATTTCCTCTCTTTCATTTCTACAACTATCCCTAACCTCAATACCAATAATCAGTATATTCTCATTGAAAAGGTTTCAATTTTCTACAAAACCTGTTAAGAATCCATTGCTACCAAATTACTGAGCCTTGAAGTCAGGTGTCTGATTTGGATGTAATGGGAACATGGCAATATGTTTTTTAAAAACCCAGTTTTCCCAACAGGTGTGTAGTTAGTTACAGGGCTCACAGAGGACCAATTAGCATCCAGAACCAGATTCTTTTCTTGCCTTATGCAAAGTCATTTATATCTTCATGACTCTGAACTGTCCTAATAAATGTGATGAGAAGCAAAATAACCTGATGAATGAGGATGTCAACTGCTAGTCTTCCTTATCGGAAAAGAACAAAGAAATTCCTTCTGGAGTCCTAATCTGTTCTGTCTTCCTAGAACTGTCAGACAATTTGTCACCCTAGGTCCCTTGAAGCAAGCCATTCTCAGGTGGGAAGGACAATTCAGGCTCAAGGAAGGTCCTTAAATTCCCCTAAACTTGGCCCCTAAGATGCCACAGAAGGACAAAGTCCAGCCTCTGTATATTGCTTGCAAGAAATCCAGATAACTCTCTATCACCTATCACCACACCTGAAAATGAGTCTTTGATGTGTGAGCGTAGATGCTGAAAGATGGGGGCGAGGTGTTGTGGGGCACAGAAGTGAGACTTAACATAGTTCATTTTAATCTAGACCAACTGAATAACAGTCAGGTGCACAAGAAAATTTAAAGATTCTGTTTTGATTTTATCAAAGGAATGAACACTAAGCAAAAAAAGACTTTTAATATGACAGATTCTTGCATTCTTAAAACTTAAAATACCTCAATGATTATGAAAATAGAAAGTAACATCCTTTTTTAATATTTATTTATTTTTAGTTGTAGTTGGGCACAATATCTTTATTTATTTATTTATTTTTATGTGGTGCTGAGGATGGAACCCAGGACCTCACACATGCCAGGTGAGCACTCTACAACTGAGCCACAACCTCAGCCCCAAAACATTCTTTTTAAAATTTTTTCTTATTCTTCCTAACAAACTTAGATCATAAAAAATTTGTATATAATTTTCCATATATCCAGTAGCATATTTGTTTAGTGAGAAATCACAAAAACTAAGATTCACCTATGTAGATATTATTTATTATGTTTTTTGTGTTTTCTTACAGGTTATAATGACTGCATACGTGTTTCCTATTTTAAAACCATATTGAAAATATACTTTATTTATAAAGTATAAACACATTAAAATGTGTTTAACTTCTAGACAGGGAAAAATTACTTTGTGTTTGTTGCACCTACAGAGGTACTAAGTGAATAAACACTAATAAATAAAGTACTGGGGTAAAGGCTGAGGTTGTGGCTCAGTGGTAGAGCACCTGTCTAGCACATGTGAGGCATTGGATTTGATTCTCAGTATCACATAAAAATAAATAAAAAAAATAAAGGTGTTGTGTCTATCTACAACCAATAAACAAATAAATAAATGGTAAACCTAATTTGCTATTCTATGACTAATTAATATCTTAGTATCTCAGTCAGTTCAGGCTATGATAAAAACACTTCAGACTGGGTGATTTTAAATAGTTCTAGGCCTGAGAAGTGCAAGATCAGGCTTCTGGAGGATTTAATATCTGTTTGGTGCTATTCTTTCTGCTTCAGGGGTGCACCCTGATCCTGAGTCCTCACATGGAGGGGACATGGGATCTCTCTAAAGTCTTTTAAGTAAGGGCACTAATATCATAAGGATTCCATCTTAGGATCTGTCATATTCCCACAAAGACCCTATTTCTAAATAAGACAACCCTGGAAATAAGATTTCAATATATGAATTTTGTGAACACATAAACAATCAGACCACTACACTCAGTTTTTCTTACTTTTCTAGAATTTATCCCTGGCAATACTCTTTCTATAAAGGGTTTTTGGGTTGCATGCCCCAGTTGCAGGCAGGGAACTTGAAGGGAACATTCACCCTGAGAAAACCAAAAAACTGCACTTTGAATAAGAGTGAGAAGCCATCCTGGGAAAGTCTAGGGACCAGCTGCTCTCTCTGCCTTATGGGGCTCATGTTCTCTCTCATGTGTAGTTCTCTCTACTGGTCCTTCCTTTTGCCTTTTCCTGCCACTGACTTCCTCTGCTTTCTCCTAGGCTCAGGCCTGTACAACTTTGGCTTATAGATGGTCATGGCTTCTTTAGCCCTATATTACATCTCAGCAGTAGGACCTATAATAAACTAGCAAATTCATGTGCTTCTTCCTAGTTCAAATGTCCTAAAAGAATCTGACCAACTTAGCTCACCTTTTCAATCCAAACACACAGGTAACTGATTTGGTGGACAGCATCTCTTATGCATACTCCAATCACCATCATTGAGGGGAGGGGGAAAGATTCCTAGCATCTTGTTTTAATGTTCCCCTAGTGATTCTGGTAGATAGGCAGAGTTGGAGCCACTGAGAGTGTCTTACTAGGGACTGACTAGTAAATGTTTCTCATTGATGCAACTCTAAGGTACTGAGGATTGTATGGAATGCAACATAATTGAGGGTAATTGGCATGTGAGTTTCCTATTGCTTCTGAAGCACATGAGAAAGGGCAGAAGGAAAACACCCTTTTAGATTTTCACCTAAAATGGACATCAAGGCAGAGGAGAATAACTCTTCCTGTATATCATTTATATAAAAGAAGCCTCAACTTACCAGGGATTCAATATTTTGTCAATGCACATGCTGTTCCATAGACAATTATTTTATTTATTTATTTTTGGTACTGGGAATAGAACCAAGAGGCACTGTACTACTGAAACACATCTCCAGTCCTTTTTATTTTTTATTCTGAGACAGGGAATTGCTAAGTTGCTCAGAGGTCTGCCAAAGTTACTGACATTGGCCTCAGACTTGCAAACCTCCTGCTTCAGCCACCTGAGCTTCTGGAATTACAGGCATACACCACCATGCCTGCCTTTGGCAATGATTTTACAAATATGCAGCCTGGGCCCTTTATGGTGCACAAATGTAAAACATTACTTTTAATATCAATGGAAACAAATTCTTTAAACAAAGAACATTACTGAAGAAATTTGTCTTTGGATTGATAAAGGAATCTGCATTGGTTTTCTCAATTATGTGAGTTGTATTATGTAGGTCAATCACTACATAATACACCAATTAAAATATTTGAAAAGAATATTGATCTAGTAGCTTAACTATCCATGCCTAATTATTGTTCTTTTTAATATAACAACATGAAATATATTCCCAACTGCACTGAAGTTACTAATACAATTTCAAAGCTGTCTCCTATTGATATCATGAAGAGATGGCTCATTTCAAAAGCTCATTTGGCTTCATCATATTGTACTTCAGTCTAGAAAGAATTACTATCACAGAATTTTACTCTATTTCCATGTTGAATCACTAATTCAAAATGAAACATGAGTAGAACTACTTAAAAATAGAAAAGTTAATTGCAAACTGCTAATTTATCTACAAGAGAAATATTATGTATTTAAATATTAAATATTAATATAAGTATTTAAATATTATAAATTTAATATTTAATATAAATATTTAAATTATAAATTTAAATATTATAAATTTATAATATAAATATTTAAATATTAGTATGATCCAACTAATAATAAAATAATCTCCTTAGAATTCATACTGAAGTAAACATCATAATGCTTTCCAAAGTACTGTAAATTATATGTAGGAAAATGAAAATTAGATACCATGAAACAGAGTATAGAATACAGAAATCACTAGTGCAAGATGAGGTTGTAGTTGATTTAAATACTGTCAATTATATGATAATATTAAGTCTTAAAACAGAATCAAATAGCTTTCTGCTGCCTTATTTAGTAAATATGTCTCTTCAGACTTATAGCATTGATAATAAATAATTTATTATCACATACTACAATTAAAGTAAGAATTTACATTACACCTTTATGTTTTCCAAAAGTAACACTGTAAGAACCAATTAGCTTTTTAAGAAAATCTTTTAATTTTAATTTTTATTTTTAAATTTGTTCTAATTAGTTATATACTAGAGTAGAATGCATTTTGATGCATTGTACACCAATGGAGCAGAACTTTTTTTTCCTTCGGCTGAACATGGTGCAGAGTCACACTGGTAGTGTAATCATACATATATAAAGGGTAACAACATCCAATGTCCATCTCATTCCACTGTCCTACCCATCCCACACACCCTCCCCTTCCTTCACTCCCCTCTTCACAATCCAAAGTCCCTTCATTCTCTTCCCCCACCCCCATTGTGGATCAGCATCTGCTTATCAGAGAAAAC
Source organism: Ictidomys tridecemlineatus (assembly GCF_052094955.1). Lineage (NCBI taxonomy): Eukaryota > Metazoa > Chordata > Mammalia > Rodentia > Sciuridae > Ictidomys > Ictidomys tridecemlineatus. The sequence goes on along the minus strand of NW_027524288.1, from coordinate 10,188 downwards.
ATTTGGCTTTTTTTTGGGGGGGAGGGGGGTGTTGGCTTATTTCACTTAGCATGATATTCTCCAGATCTATCCATTTAACAGAAAAAGATATAATTTCATTATTTTTCAAAAATATTATTTAATTTGTTTTAATTTAGTTATACATGACAGTTGAATGCATTTATGCACTTTGATATAACATATATAGATGAAATATAATTTCTCATTTTTTCTGAGTGTACATATGGTTGAATCATATTGGTCATGCAGTCACATATATGCATAGAGTAAAAATGTCTGTTTTGTTCTACTATCCCCACACCTCTTCCTCTCCCCTCCCTTCACTTTCATCTACCTAATCTATGGTAACACTATTCTTCTGTAGTGCCCTTCCCCTCTATTTTGAATTAGCATTCACATAGTAGAGAAAACATATGTCCTCTTTTAAAGGCAAGAATTCTGAGAAACAGAAAAAAATTTTATAAAGTACCTGGAATCACACAAATCTTATAAGCAGTATATTTAATGCATTGTTTACTGCTACACCTAAGATTCTACTGAATAAACATAAGTGAAGGAGGAAAATGTGCTACAGATACTGCTAGAAAAGAATGAAGTAAAATAAATGGTTCCAGGAAAATGTGATTTAAAGTTTGTTTTCTTTCAGCTGTAATTGGAAAAGATGAAAATGATAGTTTACATGATAAATACATTAAAGCAGAGTTATTGGTGGATACTCAAAAGTTATCAGTTCCAGAATTCAGATAGTATAAAAGGAAAGAAGGAATTTAATTTACAATAGATCCATAGCTGTGAAGTCTCCTTATAGAACAACAAAGGACATGGAAGCAAAATAGAAAACTACCAAGAAGATGTAACCCACACAAGAGCAGGTGTCAACATTGTTTAATAGTACAATTTGGACATCTGTATCATGGACGATATTTGTTAAAAGCCACATGGGATGTGTCATGACATTTATTTTTCTGCCCAACAGGGGGATCTAATTTCAGTTAGGGCTCCATTTGGAATATATTATTACTGCCTCAAAGCAAACCAATGCATTAGCTGTCTTCTTACCAAAGTGGTAATTGAGCAAAATGCTGATCAGGCAGACACGGAGGCAAGTAGCCAGAGAACAAAGAATACACATTAGAAAATGACAAAAACGTACCAGCAACAATTAAGTAAAGTAGGCCTATTCCCTAGAAATATTGGCAGATGTTTTGAATTTAAGGTTGGAAAATAATACTTTCTTTGTAATGAAATCAAGTATATCTTGAGAGACATCTATATATAAGTAACATAAATCCATGCCTTTAACCCACTCTATTTTCAGAGATAAGTACTAGCATTTGCATTTTTAAAGCCTCAGAATATGTGATAAATATTTTTCTAGGTATTAAAAATACAAAAATAAAACAATAAGAGGCCAAGCTCTAGTCCCACAATAATTGGAAAAAGAGGCAATTAAAGTATATTGACTAGGGCATCTACTTCTCCATATGATGGATTTACTAATATTAAATTAGCACTTCTGCTAGAAAATAAGAAAACATAAAATCACTATTTTCACATAATGAAAAAAGATGGTAAGCATAGGCCCTCTCCACCCTGCAAAAGGTAAATGAAGTGAGCCATATGATGCCTCTTTAAATCTTCAACTAGGAGCGCTTATAGCATTCCTAGTACAGAAGGATGTCCCCAGTCAGAGCTCTGAACTCTTGATGGGCTGAGGAAGCAGAAATTCAGAAAAGTGAGATAGCTGGAATTTGAGGGGCAATGAAATGGAGCAATAGCTCCAGAAGTCTCCACTGGATTCCCTTGAATCTTGGTCTTCCCTCTTAAGCCACACATGAGAAGAATGAGACTCAGTAAAGACTGGCACATATCTGCCTGGAAGGGGTTATCTATCAAGTACCTGAAACCACAGAACTCTTGGATCCCTCAAGGTTGGGAGAATTCATGATATGAACAACCAGTGTGTAGAGACCCCAGTGAATATATGGGGCATTCATTAGACCTTCCAGAAGAACAAAAATTAGAAATAGAGCTCAACTAGTCTTAGAGAAAAGGGTACTTTATACTTATCCTCACAAAGCTGAAAATTATGCTTCAAAATGATCAAGGAGATAAATAAATTGCCTGCAAAATAAAATGCAATATGCTTTATAAAAGAAAACAAAATCCAGATATATACTTAACAGCATTTACAGTGTCCAGTGTATTGTCAAATATCTAGATATGGGAAAGGCATCCCATAACAAGGAAGAAAAATCATCCAAAGACTCAGAACTCCTAACTGATAGAAATTGTGGAATAATAGGTGACAAGATTTAAAGTAGTTCATGAATGTCTTCAAAGATTTGAAGGACACATTAAGGTAAAAATTAAAACTATGAGAAAATCAAAGAGTTTCTGGAGTTGAAAAATGAAATATATGAATTGAAAATTTTGCTGATGAATAGAAAAATATACATTATAGGAAAAACTAATAATCAAACCACCAAACATAGATAAAGGGCAACAGAAACTCTCCAAATCAAAACACAGATAATAAAAAAATGTAAAAAAAAAGAAACATCTCAATTGCCTGTTGGGAGAGTATCTAATGATCTACCATTAGTTTATTGAGAATTTCAGAAGCAGAAAATGTGAAGGAAAGGGGGAAACATTATTTGAAGTCGCAGAAGCAAAAATTTTCAAGTTTGCTGGAGACCTTGATCTAATGAATTGAAGAAATTCAAGGAAGATAAAGAAAGTAATACCAAGATGTATTATATTAAATTTATTGAAAATAATGATATAGCAAAACACCATAAAAATAGCCAAGGGAAAAAGGGAATAAAATGCATGCTATTATACAAAAAATTATAAGACTAGAATTACTTCATATTTTAAGAAATGCAAGACAGATAGGAATATCATCCTTGATGTATTAAAAAAATTTGTCAAACTAGAATTCAATATTCTACCATATATCCATAAAAACAAAGGAAAAATCCATACTTTAAAAAATTATTCATGAGAGAATCTGTTGAGAATATCTCTACAGTACAAACATTTGTTAAAGGGATTTCTTTAGGAAGAGGGAAAACAACTGGAAATGGAAACTATCCCTAGACCACAAATGAATAGTCCACAGATATAAAGGCATAAATAACGTAGAATTGTTTTCCTCATTTTAAAAATTTATCCTAAAATATTTAGCAAAGAAAAACACAATGACAATGCATTGTGGGGTTCATAACATATATTTTTAAAATGTAGGACAATATGTTACAAAGAACAGGAAGAAGGAAAATGGAAGCTTACTCTTCTATGGTACCAAATTAGAGATGAAGTAAAACGGTACATTATACATGAAATACAAGAATGTGTAAAGTTATATGTTTTGAATTCTATATAATATTACAAAATGTGTAAAAAAGCAAATTGATTCAATAGAAGAGCTAAAAAAGAACTATGAAAATAGCCTGTGTAATAAAATATTGCATGAGAAAGGAAATAAGGAACAAATAATATCTGGGATGAAAATCACACCAATAGCTTGATGACACATTGAAACTCAATCATAAGACTATATATAAGTGGTCTAAATAGTTCAAATAAAAGGGAGATGTCAGGGCTAGAGTTGTACCTCAGTGTAGAGCATTTGCTTAATACATGTGAGGCGCTGGGTTTGATTCCCACCACCACATAAAAATAAGTAAATAAAATAAAGGTCCATGAACAACTAAAAATATATATGTATATATATTTTTAAAAAGGGAGATGTCATAAGATTGGATTAATGACTTTAGTGATACATATCCTATTAGCTGTCAACAATAAAATTAAAGACATACAAAGAATAGTTGTCAGGGGTTTCTGTATCAGTATCAAGTAAAACAAACATCCTTATAATTCTGTCAAAAATAAACAAGTATTCTATGTATATAGTGTATAATATGCAATTCATCTTTCAAATAACATCTTAGCAGTGTATTTCTAAACACTGAATAGTCAATGAGTTTGCCAATCTTGAAATATTCTCATATTGAAATTTTGAACCGTGAGTGCCTAAATAATATTTCCACAGTCTTAAATTATATAAGACTTTCACTGCTCCCTATAGCTTACTTTTTCTAAACTTACCTTTCATTATATTCCTCCCAGGCACTTTAACTGTATCTATGCAACTTGTGGTAACCTAAGAGCACATGCAATATATTTAACTTGTATGTCAGAATTTTTATACTTTTTTCCTGAAACTTATACTCTTACTTCTACATCTGAGTTTGTTTTTTGTTTTTGTCTTTTATAAATCTTTACCTTCAGCTTGGATATTCATTCTCTCTTATAGAAGACTTTCCATATACCTTCAATTTGGGTTACGTTATTCCTTCATGAGTTTCTGCAATGACTTCTCAGTCCATGTCCCCTATTCCTGCTTGCTTCTAAACTGCATTTATGGGAACACAAGGATTACTTGAGGAAAGGAACACAGGTGTTTGCCTCCATAGCCTTAGCATCAAACTCAATGACTAGTAAAAATAGATGACAGTTTTGTCAATTATATTGAAAGTAGGATATTTGGTGTCAATATTTTGATTTGAGCATGTACATTATTTCAAAGACTAGAAAAACTTTTCATCATGAAACAATTTTTTTTGCAGTCACCAAGTAATGTTTACAACCAACAGTTTAACTCCATTTTTTGCAATACATTATCCTATTTAAAGACAAACTTGACTTTCATGAAGTTTCCACAATTTTTAGGTCATCTCAGCTAGAAAAAGAACAATGTGGGGGAAAAACGAGGAGTTTCATATTTCAAGGATAGAGAAAGTTAGCTTTTAAATTACTTTTAAAACATCCATTATTTTTCATGTGAGAGTTGCTATCATTGGAAATAAAATGAGAAATTAAAATTCTAAATTATTCTAAGTCAGATATCTTGATTACCAAGTTCATTTTTTTCATTATATTTATAATACTATATTTTCTAAGTAACAAATTCATTTAATAATTGTTGAGAGTGTACCTTGTGTCAGACACAAGACTGGATGTTCAGAATTTAGAGTGAATATAGATACAGAGACCAAAATAAAGTATTTCATAAAATTAATAAATTATATTTATGATATGTGTTAAAAAACAAAGCACACTCTTATTTGCAATTTTCTTAAGATTGCATTGTTGATAAAAAAAAAAAGAATCTCGCCTTAAGCTAGCAAAAACTTTTGAGATCTAGTGTTGGATTTTATGCTGTTGTGTCTTATTAGCTTCAGGTCATGTCCTTAATGTTCACTGGAAAGTAAATCTGTTTTTCATTCAGTGATTGCTCAGGTGTAATAAACCACTAACATTTTTTAATTTGATACTTTACCTACTGATTACACATATAGCACAGCAGAAGGTTGTTCTTCTCCCCAGGAGCAATTTCCTCTGGAATATGAATATTTCAACACAGTTCTTTAATTTTTAGGATCACTTTTGCCTCGGTGAAATGAATTTCTTAGTTCAAGAAAAAAAATCCAAAGGAAAACTTTACAAAATTTAACACTATTAAGATAAATTTATGAAAACACTTCACGGTAGAGAAGATAGCCACAAAATTTAAGAACTTTTATCCTTAATAAACAGGGAGTTGGGTGAATGAATTAAGACAATTTTGGGGGAACAGACTTGACTATAATTTGAATTTTCTTAGTGTTGGTTAGGTAAATCTTTCATAGTTATCACATTTTGGTCATGAGAGTCTGAGGGTACTAGGGTCATAAAAACTAATTTTAGACAAGTTTCACAATTTTGTAAAGAGTAGGTTAATTCTTGGGAAGAACTTGACAGGAGCAGTGACATTTTGAAACACAACCTCTATTTTAGAACAAGAGTCACCTCAAGGTCACTCTGACTCAACCTGACCTAAACCCCAGTCAATACACCATCATCATGCAAAGAAATCTCAAAAAATACTTTATCATCATGAGAAAGGAAATTGTTATCTGGGAGTAAAATCTTGAGAAATACATGGTTCCTTATGAAGGTGACATGACAAGGACACTTCCCTGACAAACCTCTAGTAAAGGCCTAATAACAAAAATACCCCCTCTGTCATTCTCCTTATCTTACTCCAGGCTATAAGCAGAAATTCGGTCTCAGTCTTCACTGGTTCCCCTCAGCAGGTGTGCCTTAAATATATCTATGTTACTGTTGAGCCCCCCTCTCCTATTTCCCTCATTCTCTTTTATTGTACATTAGTGGGTAAGGTAGAATGTTACTCAGGGCAAAAGACAGTAAAGGCAATTCAAGTAATCCATCTTGAACTCATAATCATTTTGGGAAAAAAAAAAGAAATCTTCGAATGAGTAATCCAATGACAAACAATTTCAATAATGGATAAATAGAGCTCTTAATGAAGCATAATGAAAAAAAGAAGAACCTCTTTTGGAAATTTAATTAACAGAAAATGTTGCATAGATTTTTGGTTTGTATGTAAGGCCATCAGATAAATGTCCTCAATTACCTGAAATGTGCCTTAAGTGGACAAATAAAATATGTAGTTTCTGAATATTAATACTAAGTGAGTACTTTTTTCCAAGTAAATATCTTTCTAATACAATTTATTATTTTAGAATTTAACAGATATTATTTTATTGCTGTGAAAATAAGCAGCTTATAATTTCTTCAGATTTTCTGCCTTATACCACACTTTATAACCAATACAATCAAAAGAGATTTTTCTTTATCCATAAAGTAATTAGTTAATATTTTAGCCAGATAATAGGCAGTACTTCTAGATTTCCAGGGAATGTGTAATTAGCAGCATCTTCATTCAGATGTATTTACCCTTTCCCTTTATCCCATCTCAACTGCATCTGAGCATTCAGAAGTACTGGGAAATAAGTTTGACTCCTCTATGCCTTCACATCTATTACCCAAATGATGACATCACTGTCCATACTAAAACCTCTTTATTATTATCAATCTGTCACCTTTTGAAACTCTGATACATTTCTTTGTCAAGAGACAATATCCCCCAGAGTAACCTTGAGAATTTTACTTGTTTATTTTTGTCATAAAAATAAATGACATTGGTAATTTCTATGTTGCTTACTTCTGTGATTATCTGCCTTTTATGAAGCTTGATGACAATATGATTATTTAGAAAATTCTCAAGAATTTTCGATGTCAAGCATGGAATATTTTTTTTCTTATCTCACAAACTCCAAACATCATTATTTTCAGTGCACTTTCATGCTAATATAGGGAGCAGATTTAAATGATGAATAAAGTACCTAAACAACCAATTGAAGTAGGTGTCATTAACCTTGATTGTTACAGGTTAAATCAAAGCACAGCTGAGCTAGTAAAGCTGATTTATGTAGCTTTTCTCTCACGGAGTATGGCTGAAAATCAGATGTTCAGTTCTTACTGATTGACCATAACTTCATACAAGTAGCTTATAGATGTCATAGGTATATGCAACATATGTGATCTCTTGTACCTATGGTACTAAGGTGCTAATATCATCCATTCAGCAAAGAAACCACCGGATTCAAGGGTGTGAGGCAAAATGCCATGGCATCAGCTGGCTTCTCATTTCAGTAATATTTTTGTAATAGTGCTGGGGAGTCATCAGCTATAGCCTGTCCCTTTTCTTTGTTCAAGCTCTTTTTATATCACTCCCAAGTGCATGTTGGATGCTCTTCACAATATGATCAGGAGAGAGAAGGCAGCCCAGAAAAATATATAGTACTATTCTCCCCCTAGCAGGAGAAAGGGAGAGGAAAAAGAAATGGCAGAATCAACCCTTAGCAAATAATAAGAGGATTCTGATGAAAAGGATAAACCTCAAGAGGCTCTAGTTGAAGTACAAAGAAAATTTTTATAAGAGGTGAAAATTAAATTAAAAAAATAGTACCAATGAAGAAGTGGTGTCTATATAATTAGAAAATGAAGAAGCTAAGTGATTGGAGGAGAGAAATCAGAAGAGAAAAGAGACAAAAGGAAAAATACTTATTCAATGCTTTTTTGTAAAGCTATTAAGAAATAAAGCAGCAAATGACTTTGAAAACCAATGTAAATCAAGAGAACTTTGCAGCAACATCGATTTGGAAGATAGCCGAAATTGCAAATTGTTTAAAAAATAAGGTGGCAGAAACACGCTCTGGTAATAGATTGTTACACCCAATATCATAAAAGATATAGTAATTAAAATATGTAACTTTCATTGACATAATATATAAATCAATAACTGGTAGATTTTTTCCAAAATGTATACATTAGCATTAAAGCATGGCTTGTTATAATACACATCATAACATCTCAAAAGCTTTTAAATATATTGTATGAATGATCCATTTTTCAAAATTATAAGATCATCTGTCAATGGTACTCAAAATTTAATTATTTAAATGGTTGGTAAAATATTGAAAGAATAGCATCCATAGATTTTCAAAGTTTCTTTACTAGTTTATTTAGTATTCACTGTTGTGTTTATTCATAGGCTTTGGAAGACATTCTACTTAGTGCTTTAATTTAAAGATGAGTAAACAAAAATTGCATACCTAGAATAGTATTGTTCTAATTTTATAGTGTGTGTGTATTATTTTCTTGTGTGTACTGTATATGTGCATGTATTTTTATTCAAAGTATTTTAAGCTCTTTTAAGTTAGGATCTATTATTTTTATTTCTTTTTGTCTTGCACAGGTTCTTGTACTTAGTAAATACTGAATAAATTCTAATGAATTATGGAAAATTAAGATATATCTGCCTATAGTATTATAATTTTATTTTCTACAGACATATTAATAATATAGGCCTATGACTGTGATGTTTATAAATGCAAATCATAGTTGCTGAAATAAGATGACAAAACAATAATGTTGAGTCAGTGACCTTTGAAATAAAGTATTTTCTCTGAACTCTGTCTCCATCAGCATCAAACAACATACATAGGACTAATGTTTCCATTAGAGGCTTGGTGGGTTCTAAAGAATAAACTAATATGAGCTGATTTACTGTTGGGTATGTTAGGGGACAGTGTTGTTCAGACTGGTCCTGGCTCTTTGGCAATAATATCAGTTTCTCTGCCTTTGATGAAGAAGCTGGTATCTGCTAGGGTTATTTTAGCAACCTATTTTCTCAATTTAAGCATAATAGCTGGCTCAGGAACAGCAAATCGGTGATCATCATTGTGGCCTCTAACTAGAAAGCAGAAGTCCTTCTTAGCCACTCCAATTATGGGAGAGATGATGTTCTTATCATGGAGATTTGTGTCATGATTTTGTTGCCTTTTACTAAAACTGCCATCTCTCAAATAGATTTTCAAATCAGACAAATATCAAAATTGACATCACTGTATGAAAAAGGAATAAGTAGTAAACAAAAACAATAAAAAGTTTACACATAAAAATGTACAAAGTCAGCCTGTTTAATTTTAACTTTTATTATGTTCATTATTTCTTCTTTCACTGTCCAACAGTGTTTATTTAGTACCTTCTACATGCAAACACTTTTGTTGGGTATTTCTATAGACTGAATATTTGAATCACCTTACAATTCTTATATTGAAATTCTAACCCTCAATGTGATGGTATTAGGAGGTGTAACCTCTGGCATGTGATTCAATTATGAGAGCTACCTCTCTCTCTCTCTCTCTCTCTCTCTCTCTCTCTCTCTCTCTCTCTCTCTCTCACACACACACACACACACACACACACACACACACACACTTTATAAGGGCATGGAATTAGAGCCCTTATAAAAGACTCTGGAGAGCTCCCTTATCTCTTCTGCTGAGTGAGGTCTCAGCAAGAAAACATCATATTTGAACGTGGAAATGGCCCTCACCAGATGCCAAATCTGCTCTTACCTTGAACTTGTTCTTCCCAGTCTCTTGAGCTAAATAAAGATAAATAAATTTCTGTTATTTATAAGTCACCAAATCTAAGATATTCTGTTATAGCAGCTGGAATGGACCAAGACAGGTTCAGTTGAGATTTACACAATAAATATGTATTACTATATCACTTTCCTGAATTTTATACAGCCCTCAGATTCTTCTCTTATCTTTAGCTTTGATTTGTGTTTAGGTCTGAATGAAAATCTGTCAAATTCCTTATACAAGTTCAGTAGATGAGCATCTCTGGCATTTGCAATGTTCAGAAAAGGAAAATAGTGACAAAGAAAACAATGACATAAAAATACATAACAAACACAGT